>NC_056742.1:308448639-308501139 GCF_019279795.1 Protopterus annectens | reverse complement strand
TGGCAAATGGTTTCTTTGACAGACCTACTATTTTTGTAGCTTGTGCATCAGAAATTCTGGGATATATGACATTGCAATCTTCAGCCAGGTGAATAATATACAGGATGTACCTGTGAGAATGATTTCAGTTCATCTTTGTTTTTCACTCTCTGACATCTAAGGCTTGTTGTCTGCATCTTCTGTGAAATTCACACATACTAAGCTGAAAATTTTCAACCTGCCCCAAGGCAATTTTCAAGTGCCCCTCCAACTAATCAATCTTTTCCATGTTTTCAGCCATCTTCAGCTTGGACCATGCAGCATCCCCTGTTTGATGAACATGGTATCCACTGTAACGGAACAGTGCACTGCTAACATGCTATCCTGCCTTTACTTATTAGCTGGTATGCAATGGATTTGTCAGGTTAGCCTTTCAGTGAAAACACGTTTGGCTTCTTGCAGTTTAGTTTATATCATACAAAATGTATTATGTTTGTGTACTGGAAAAGTAGGTTTTTGCTTGTTTTTCTTATTTTGCTATTACCACACAATCACATTTGCCATAACAGAGCAGGAGAGTTTTCAACTTAGGCTGTAATATTTATTTATGATGTTCAACAGCAGCCTCTTTTCTTTCAGATAACATCAAGGAAATCACAGCAACAACAACAAAATCAGATGTCAGCATCCTCTAGAAAAGTCACAAAAGATCTACACTTATCAAAATTTACCATCAACAAATACATTTAAAACATCAAAAAAAATACTTAACATCTACTTAAAAAAAAACTAAAAATTGCCAGCAAAAAAGGATGAAAACATCTGACCTCTGATTGGTCAGAACAACCCTGACCTAGAGTACAACTTCTAAACGACTAAGCTTGATCAAAATACATACACTGAGTCAACATCTAGAGCAGATCAGACTTCATAAACATGGCTTCTATGTTTAGTCTCAGTGAAAAAATTTGTCCAGGTGCTAAATGGTTACTAACAATTAATGACTAAAACAAAGTAATTCATTATTTTTTGTGATTATCTGATTCCTTATGCAGATAAGTTCATTAGTAAATATTGCAGTATGGTGTTTAAATCGGCATTGTTGTTACCAACTAATATGTGATAGCATGAGCTTATAAACCCAACTGATGCCAGCAAGTAGTATGTGATGGACAGGGCTATAGTGTCATGATATACACTTCTGACCAACAAATAATATGTGAAATGTGACTAGCCTTAACAGTGCAAGTTAGCACAAGTTAGGTTATGATCAGCATCTGCAGCACACAGATAAGCTTTACACTGAACAGCTACAAAGCACAGTTATAATAAATGGCTTCCCAGGATTTCATTCCAGCTTAGTCCCTTCCAGTAGCATCTTCTCCACAGTAAGTGAAATTTAACAGACTGTTTTACATGCATAAACATAACATGGGCAAACACACACACATGAATGCGCAGATGCGTACACACACACACACACACACACACACACACACACACACACACACACACACACACACACACATAAAACACACATGCACAATGTTTCTTAGGCAGTACTGGTAGTTTTCTAATGCCAGTGCCTATTTTCCTACCCTTGCAGTAATTTGCTGCCTCCACCCAGAACAATAACAGCAAGAAGATAGTTAAAGTTTACTGATAAAATAAGTCAAGCCTAATATAACTTCAGTGGGTGATACCAACAGCAAATTAATATTTGAATGGGGAAACATAAAATTAAAGATGAAAATACCATATACAGCTATGCTCCCATTAGAACAAAAGCACACATCCATCTACTAACTAAATAAACTACTTGAAACTTCAACAAGGGGTCTTTATTCCTCCCACAGGAGGGCATCAGAGAGAGACAGTCTTCTAGATCTGCTAACTAAAGTGATTCTTTTCTGGACAAATCCTTTGAACTCTGTTTCTTGTTAGTCTTGTCACCCTCTGGGTCACAGGTGGGATACCAGCCTTGACTCAAGCCTTCTGAATTACCTCTGCCATCTCTTCAGTTGAGGTACATTACCATTCTGTCAACCATTTTCTTTTATCCTCAAGCAAAGTACTGAATTCTTGCTTCCTTATCATAAGGTTTCTCAATATTTTAAAAGTAGTACACCCACTCAATCAGTTATTAAGGTAGATGCTTACTTCTGTAATGAAATCACTGATACTGTATTATGTCTCCCATGTGGTATAGACTATGTTTTATAAGACTCAAACATAAGCTTAACATTCAGAAAAAACAGTCTTAACTTTCCAGTACTCCAGATAATCAGAATCAGGCATTGTACTTAATCCATGCCTAGCTTTGGCCAAAAGCAGAGGAGTTAAAAATCTAATGCCTTGCCACTGGGTATTTAGGTAATGATTACACAGATATTCAAATTTCCAAATAACACTATGAAAGTCATCCTCTTTTTTTTTTTTTTTTTTTTTTTTTTAATCAATGAAACAATTCATTGCTGCCATATGTTTGATGAAGATTTAACATGTCCTTGCCATAGTGATGTGATTTTCCCTATTTTCATTCTATGTTTTCCTCTCCTGCAAAGCTGATACTTCATTCTTCTTTTTTGGTTTCACATTGTCTCCTTCTTTCTGCCACTTCACTTTCAAGGTGATTCATCATCAGCTGTAGCTTGATCAGTTCAAACTGATCATCTGGGGGCATATTGGGTAACTAACTCTTTTGCTGCATGTTGCTTTTATACATATGCTACCAGGATGTCGCTAAGTCCAGTGGACTGAACTTTGATTGCACACGCTAGAAATCTATTAATTTACCATTGCTGAGACCAGTTTGAGGCAGCCCTTTAGATCTGTAGTCTTTAGTTGTGCCAGTGACATTTTGGCATAGTCTTTAGAGTTCATTTTGTTTAGTTGCTAAAATAAAATAAACACTATGTCATGTGCACTGATGAATATTTACCTTGTGGTTACAAAGGCTCACACCTTTAGAAGAAGAAGAAAAACATAGGTTCATAGATTAGTACTAGGCTAACTGTCCTTGTGAGCCATTTTAAGTGTAGCCAATTACCCCATGTGAAAATCAAACCCTGCACCTTGTTTTTGTTAGGTAAATACCTTAACCATTATGCTAACCTCTCACCTCGTGTTTTGTAAGGTATACAAATGCAGTTTACAATATCCTATTGCTGCCACACATTTGTATGTCATGGTATGGAATTTAAGTACACACCATTGGCACAAACTAATATGTGGTGGCATGGTTCTACAGTCCCATTTGAGGCTGTGTGACCAACAGGAGCTATGGTCTCATGGTCCTCCCTGCTCATTATCAAATAACATGTGATGGGTGACTGGCCTTAACAACATATGAGAAATGCTCATTACTGCCATGGGTTATTATTATTAACATCTGACACACTCAGACAAGCATTACACTGAATAACCATAGAGCAGTTATAATCACTGGCTTCCCATGACTTCTCTTACCTTGCTGTCAGTCCAGCACTTCTCAGTGTTGTTTTGGCCAACATTTTGCATGCATGTACAAGTTTTACAGTGATACCTTCCTAGTGACAGTGCCCCTCTTACTCTTTTTATAGGAGCTCACTGTGAACAGCTATGTCAGGTGGTAGCTTTAATGTAACTGCTTGTTTGATGTAGCTTAAACAGCCAGTCTTTGAATAGTGCTCATGTTTCAACAATTAATAAGTCACTGAATTCAGAGATTACCTTTGCATACAGAAGAATAAACTACTAACCACGGACTTGAAATAATATAGCTCTTTATTTGAAAACAAATCAAATTTAATAGTGTACTTTGTAAGATTAAATATGCAGCAAATATGTACTTGCACAGAGGACAATAAAACAATGCATTTAGACAGACAGATTGCATATAGAAAAAATTGTCTCCAGCTAGTTTGGTTTTACTCTTAAACATCCAGTAAAAATTTACTGCAGTGTTATTTTTCACCAAATTTTTAAAACAATTTAGCACTTGTAGGACTCTCTCAGGTAATAAATCCCACAAGAGCTCTCCATCCAAAAAAGTCCTCTGTGCACTTTTCAGAAAGAAAAGTCTAACTGTTGATGTTAACCATTACTGTCTGGACTTAAAAGTGTCCCAGCTTCTTTATTTACCTTTTGGTTTAGATTTTAAAAGTAAGATTCTTGTTGGGCAGTCACCTACAAATAAGGCAAGATAACTTTAGGTGGGAAAAAAGCTTTGCTAATGTGGGCAAGGAGCAGTGTCATTCTTAATGCTGTGCTACATTTCTGCAGAAAAAAAAATAACTGCAGGGTTCTTATACATTTTCATACATTTCTTTGCAGCTCTGCTGTATGTTATATTAGAAAGGTGAATGCATTTTGAAAGGCATTTCTTTTCATCTGAAAAATGAACACACTGACTTCAGCTCAGTTCAGCTTTTCTATATTTGACATTTTTATCGCATCTTTGCTAAAAGGTGACTACAAGTTTATCTCATTCTGTCACAGTAAACATGACCAGTGTTCCCAGATTTAATTGCAAACATTTCTTTGTTGATGGCTTCTTTGTAAATTTACTTTCTAATCGAGTCAAAACTGAGCTGTACTACAGAAATGTATTCCAACTCTCTCCCTAGCTGTGACAGTAGGCTTTGATACAGTTTGACTGACATCAAACATGCTGAATTAAAACTCAGCAGGATTCCAGCTGTTTAGAAAGGTAAACAATTTGATGATTAGCCGTCTGTGATTTCTATGTGGAGAAATTAAGGCAGATTAAAAAAAAACAAACAAACAAAAAAAAAAAAAAAACAGAAGAAGATCTTCTTTGGTTACTGTTTACCACTGGTTAGTCCTAATAATAAAAGGCAATGAGAAGTTTACAAATGTCAAACAATGTAGTTTAAATGATAGTGATTATACTGACAGGACCTACACTGTGCCAGGTTTTTAAAAAAAATATGGCTGTTTACATGACAGTGGTATTACAGTAAAACAGTAAAATATTTTTTTATATTCAGTTTTAGAAATGTATGAATATTTGAGGGCAGCTATGTGACAGGTATGTATCAGCAGATTCTTTTATATTATTTCATATCAAAGCTGTTCCTAAATATAATTTAAGCAGAGTGGGCTGGACATTGCTCGCTTATAAAATGTGTTTTCCTCTTTGTGATTGATTAACATGAATATTTCCATGTTTGCTTATAAAATGCTATAACTGGTACTTAGTAATAGCTATAGGACTTCCTTTCTGTTGCCTTACCATCATAGAGTAGTGCTCAGTTAATTAGACTTAAACTGATAGTGTCTGGGGAAGTATCTTGGAGGTATTGGATAAGTTCTGGTATAAATAAAGAACCATATTGGTGGAAGCCCTTAATCCAGTGCAGTATATCAGAGTTGTAGTAATGGACTTTAGTACCCAGGGCAACACACCCATTTGGTGTCTATCTTACTGCCTATAAGCAATTTTACTCACTAAATACTAACTTCTAAACTATCAAACGCTTTTTAAGAACGGTTCGACAGTCTACAAGCTGTCATCAAGTCATTGCTTATAGTTTATAAACTGATGATCAAACTGTCTTTTTCAAGTAGTTTCTACCATTAGAAAAAAAGAGCAATTTTTATTAGGCAATATACACTCTGTCTATAAATGATCATGATTGCTTAAAGGCAGCTTGTAAGCTGTCAAACCTTTTTCTAAGGTGTGATGCCTGCTGCTATTTGACCTTTGTGCAGGTGCTCCATTCATTACACCCTTCCAAATAATGCTGTTTATTCCTTTAACACAGATTTATAACTTGGGATGGAGTGCAGAAGTTACTCTGCAGTGGTTCATGAGTACAAGAATTAAGACTTAAGAAGGCTGTCTCTTTCAATTACAGACATCCACCCACCCTTTTAAGGATGTCACAGTGATGAGCAGCTGGAGAGAGTATCTCTTCAAATTGTATTCTTTAAGGTCCATAAGACTGCACTGCTATTCTGGAGGCCATGAGTTCCAAGGCGGAAGGCATACTCAGTTTTTGACAGAATAGTTTTTCCAATTCATTTGTGGTGCCAGTAGTAAGCAATCTTGTGTTTTTGTAAGCAAGTTTTAGATGTGACAGCACCATATTGATAATAACCCTGTCTGTATGATATGTATGATCAGATCATAGATGGTTATGTGCATGAGTCTTTGCCAATGTTTGATCTGCAGGAACTATTACCCTAAAAGAGCATGCCTCATATAGTCTCTGCAAAGTTTAGAACAGCATTAGCATTTAGTGTTACTGACCATGAGATTTTTACAAAGAACAATGATCATAGATTATTAATGTCTAACTTAGTTTACTCTGCATTTTTCAGAGAAGTAGGTTATCCTTAAATCTGTCAATTTGTTAACTTCTGTGATGGCCTGGATGCTTGGAATGCCATTAGTAAAAAGAAAAGTTGACAAATGGGAAAAAAGCAGAAGTATATGGGTAGAGATGTGGAGAACAACAATTTTTAGAATAACATCAGCACAACAGAATTGACCAATACTATTAGAAAGAGAGCTATTGAGACAGAAGAGTTGTCCCTCTACAAGTCCATACTCCTGGAGACTGTCACACAGTGCAGTAGCACTCAATTAACATTGGCAAAGGCCTTCCTCCAAAGATGGATCATACTGAGTTCCACAGCTTTTGCTTTGGTGAAGATTTTATTTATGGCACAGAGGAAGGGGGTCTATCTCAGATCATTGAAATGGCACATTATCGAATGCCATAACGTCGAACTGCAAAACCCGAACCCTAACAATATTGAAACCTCAAAACAGAGAACTTTTTCCCAGGGGAAAAAAATTGCTGTTCCGAGTAACACACACACACACCACAAGCACACTAAAAATCAGCGATCCACACACATACATTTAAAAGTTACATCTAACCCTACACTACACTGCACATACACTACTATCTGTCCACTTACCTTTACCCAGACCCTAACCCTAAGGTCCGTCATCATCGCACACTCACCTCACCCATGCCCTAACCCTAACTCACTTAACCCACCCCTAACCCCAAATTCTGTCACAATCGCACACTTACCTGACCTGCGCCCTAACCCTAATTCACCCAACCCGCGCCCTAACCCGAACGTCCGCACAATCACACACTTTCCCTAGGAGAGAATTTGGTTTTGTGCAGCTTCGCTGTTTTCAGCGTTTGCAATATTGGGTTTGATATTAAATAATTCGAAATTCTGCCATTTTGATGATCTAATATAGACCAGAGGAAGGCAGTGATGGTGTTCTTTCCATACCAGAAGCCATGTTGTGGTGACAAAATGTTACTGTTTTTATTAACATATTCAACTATTTGGTTGCAAATTATTTTTTGAAGATATTCATTAGGGGAGGGAGGATGAAAGTCATCCTATAGTCTTCATCAGTTTTATTATTTGCCAGTTTGGTTATAGATAGGATAATGCTACTAGCCCAGTGGGACTTAGCCAGTCAACAAAAGGATAAGTAAATAAAACATAGAAAAACATACTTCCCTTTCAAACCCCAGGGACAACACACTTTGTGATTGACTTGTTGGTCTTGTGTTTTGAGGACTAAGATGTTGGTCACACTTAGTGCAAAGAAAAGTATGATATGGGACGTCAATATCAGGTGGGCCCAGAGCAGCTAAATTTATAGCATTCCCTACATGTTGTTAATGGCTAATTGGTTAACTATCTCTCCAAAACCATTTTCCTGCTATCGCCTTTCCGTGACTGTATTTTCTGTTACATGATTTGACTATGAACTGTGACTATTGTGTTAAGCATTTCAGTATGTTTCTTTTCCTCCAATTGCTGTACAGCTGTGGGAATAGTATATATAAGTAAAAGAGGTGTTGGGGTCAAGACCTATATTATTTTTTTCTGTAGAAATAATTGATAGTTATATTGTGTCATTAGTGGTTTTATGAAAGTGATTCAGGAACCATTTGGACTGACATATTTATATCTGGTGGGCTGGGAGTTATCTTCTTCCAGTGAACCCAAAATTAGTACCTTTATAATTTCACTGCTATTGATAGATCTGAAGTAAACTGTATGGTGTGCTGTTCCATTCACAATTTCCAAGTTAAGGTTAGCTGACATCTAACGTTTTTAATTTCTGCAAGTCTTTTGGGCTTCTAATACCATGATGGGAATGGACCCCATTCCTATGTCAAAGTACGATTAAAGTTCATTAAATTAGTATTGTTTCACTCTTTGATGTTATCCAAAAGTGCACTTCACAGCACCCGCAATGTGCCCAGTAATGACTCTTTCTGCAATTCATATAGTGTTACATGAACTGGTAACATATCTAAATACGATTGTAAATTCTTTTTTATAAGACCAGTTGCTCCTACTACTTTTGGAACTGTCTAGGTATCTTTCTTCCACATGGCTCTCATTTCTGCCTGCAGATCTAGGTATTTTATGACTTTGTGTCTCTCTGTATGCTAGACACTGTAGTCACTTGGTGTGGCGATTTCAATGACTAATGCTACTTTTGTCATATTTTCTTGGACCACTATATCCGGTTTTCTAGCATCTGTCTTTTGAACTGTTGGTATTGGGTGACTGATCCCATGTGATATAAACGTCATCATTTTCTATGATTCTTTGTGGCTCATGTTTCCAGTGTTTTTCAGCCACTTCAATACCATAATGTTTGTACAATCTCCAGTGTAACAGTCTCGCCACATTATTATGCCTTTCAGTATACAGTCCCTCTGTCATTAGTGCGTCGCAACCAGCATCAAGGTATGTGACTGTTTCCAATTCGGTTTTACAAAACCTACATATGTCTGTTTCTCCCTTATGTTCAATGGACTTTGTAAACCAGCGTGTATGTAGCCCACAATCCTGGGCTGCCATTATTAACCTTTCATTTCTTGATGTGAATTCACCTCTCTTTAACCATTCCTGCATTCGTTCTTTATCAACATGACCAGAAGTTTTCTATACTTGCAACTATATTTATGTTTTTCCCACATTTCTTGCCTTCTCATCTAGTCCTTTATCTTATATTCTTTCTTTTGTTTTTTTGGCACATTCAGTTGCTGCCTGGTTTTTATCCACTTCTGGTTTAATTTACATTCCTGCTTGACGTCGATATGCTTCTGCTAAGTTAAGCAGAGATGTCATCTTAGATTTATTCTCCTCATGTTTCAAAACTTTCACTACATTTGGATCCTGTGAGGTCAGCAGATATGTGTGAAGTCCCACGATTGCAAATCTATACATGTAATCAATTTCAAGGAGGGACACCCCTCCTTCGGAATGGGGAATATATAATCGTGGTATACAGTGATCTTTATAAATCATTTGGTGAGCATGAAGCATCCTTCTTGTTTTAATATTCAATCTATCCAACACTTTTTGGGGCCAGTCAGTCACTCCAAAACTATAAGTTAGGACAGGAAAAGCAAACTGATTTATGGCTTGGATCTTGTTCCTAGATGTCAATGTTGTTTTCAGGATTAATTTAAGTCTTCTAAAGTACTCCTTACTAACTTTTATTCACATTTGTTAATGTTTTATTGCTGATCCTTCATCAATTCCCAAGTATTTATACACTCCCTCTTGCTCAAGTTCTTTTATATCACATTCTTGTCCCAAACTGATGTTTTCCTGGTGCTGCAGTTTTCCTTTTTTAAAGGTTGCTTTTGCACATTTATCAAGACCAAATGACATTTCAATATCATCTGAAAAAGTTTTGACAACCTCCAGCTGTGCTTTCAGTTTCTCATCTGATAGGATATACAGTTTTAAATCATTGACAAAGAGAAGATGAGAAGTCATTAGACTTTGTTGTTTTCTAAAAGCTAAATTGTAGCCATGGCCTAAGCTGTTAAGTAAACAGCTTAATGGATTAATGGCAAGGCAGAATAGCAATGGTGACAGAGAGTCATCCTGGAATATCCCCCTTTGGATTTTTACCCCTGGGATAATAATCTGTCCTTTATCATGGCTTAATTGCAAAGTGGTCTGCCACTGTTTCATAGTTACTGTAATATAGTCAATCAGTGCAGGGTGTATCTTATATATTTTTAAGCACTCTTCTTTCAATGAATGTAGGATACTATCAAATGCTTTTTTGTAGTCAATCCATGCCATACTTAGATTCTTCCCTTTCTTACAGTTCTCCACTATAACTTTGTTTAACAACAAATGATCCTTTGTTCCATATGACTTTCTTTTATTGCCCTTTTGTTCTACTGCCATAATTGAGTTTTCTTCTAAATGACTATAAACTCTGTCGGCGTCAATTCCCATGTATAGTTTATATGTCGTTGGAAGATAAAGTTATTGGTCTATAATTTTTAGGGTAGCTTGCAGGTTCACTCTTAACTAAGAGCATTGTTTTACCTGTTGTTAACCAGTGTGGTGTCTGTTCGGGGTGTGCATATAAATAGTTCTTACTCATGACTAGATCCTCGTGCAAAGAAGTTAATACTTTAAGCCAAAAGTTAGGTACTGCATCTGGGCCTGGGGTTTTCCAGTTAGAGGCTTTTCTCAACTTTGTTTCAATCTCTCTGGCTATTATTTTATCCCATTTCATATCCTGTACCTTTAAACTTCTTATTCTTTCTTTTACTTTTTCAGAACCATATTGACTCTGAGGGGATTCCACTGGAAGGTGATATTAAGGAGGATAATCTTACAAAGGCATTCAGTAAAGTGTTTGCTACAACATCATTAGATAGATGAGAAATAACAAGCCAGTCTTTGATAGTTTGCAACTTTTCTTGATTTACTAGAGAGATTTTTAATTTCTTGCTAGAATCTTGTTTGGTTGAGTGAAGAGCAAGTTCTGCTTGGGCCTAATGAAAATGGCTTTGGCCAATTTAATATCACTTTAAGAGGGTTTTTGACATCTGTGACTTTCTCATGTGTTTTCTGGGTTTTAAGGATTTTTCAGAGGTGCAAATTATATCTGTTTCTCTGAGTTTTCTTTTGGGATAATAGAAGAGTCAATAGGATTTATCATATGTAATTCAACTACCCAGAAAAAGGAAGGATGTTTTGTTTTGATCTTCCTCTGGAGTATTGACTAGTGCTAGTAGGGCTTTATCTACATTTCCTGATTGTGTGAGTGAGGATCAGTTACTGTTTTTAAAGGACAAACAGTATGTTTTCTTTCCTTTAAGATATAAATATGTCTTTCACAGTGGGACAGTGACTAAGGATAGGACAATGGTCAGTTAAAGAGTTTCACTGAATGTCAGTCTAGAGTTAGTTGTACCGCTCGTTGGTGTTAGTATGTAAAGACCGAGTCATTCCCATCTAGTGAGACTAGAGACAAGATTAGTGAACCTTTGGTCCTGAAGCATAACTTTTTTCTAAAACTGGAGTTTATAGATCTACAAGACTATTTTCTTATATATTACCATGCATGCAATTCATTTATTTGAATCTCATTTCATTGAATCTCAAATTACTGGAAAAAAACACTGAAAACACATTCAGTGAAATCACATTTTGTTGGATCCCAGCTCATGGACAATTGTAGAGGTCTCTAGACAATCTCTGTTATACTCTGCATGTTTGTTTTTTCCTTTCCTCTGTGTTGTGTAATTGTGGAGTTTGTATATTTAAATAAGGGGGTTGTATGGGGCACAAGAAGTCTTGCCGCTGCACATTTGTCCCATATGAAGTTTTCTGTGAAGTTTGATTCTATGAAATGAATTTTCAATAAAATGTGTTTTCAGTGATTCTTGCAGTGACTTGTGATTCAACAAACTAAGAATCAGTAAAAGATGTATACTTGATGGCATAATAAGGTTGTAACTAAGAAAGGTCATAAATGGCCCAGTTTATGTACACCTAAAAAAAAACAACTCTGTACTACTGAATTGGGATAAGAAGAACATGAATTAATTGGGGTGTCACTATAATAGGGAATTTCTCCTTGCTCACAAGATGTTGTGACCCCAGAGCTGACTATATTAAGAGCACTTTTTTGTATTTAAAGACTTTCAAAACAGCAAAATCCTCAAATAGATGCATTATAACACCACTGTGTGTGTGTGTGTGTGTGTGTGTGTGGTTGTGTGTGTGGTTGTGTGTACATATATGGGTGTAGGACACTGTATCAAATGTACAATGTCCCAACACCCTACAGGTTGACGTCCAAATGTCGACTGCACTGATATTGATGCCATCTATGCATACTCCAAGGATTACCTCAGAGTGGAGTAAACCAACTGCTAGTGTTCTTGCAGGGGGGAAAGCACTCCTGTACCCACCAGCCCCTTGCTAATTATATACATTATTATATATACTAATTATGAGATTGCACAATCCCCAGGGAAAGGAACTAATCCCCTACTCAGAGATTGTTGAGCTCACATGCCTGTCAACCCCATGTCTGTGTCGACCATATGGCGTCAACCTGCTGTGTGTCAGGACACTGTACATTCAATAGAGTGTCCTAAAACCTTATATATATATATATATATATATATATATATATATATATATATATATGTGTGTGTGTGTGTGTGTATATACATACACACACACACACACATATATATATATATATATATATATATATATATATATATATATATATATATATATATATATATATATCTACATAATTGTATCTACGGCTGACATCCTCCAAAAGGGTCTCACTGAGATGGATACCTGGTGTCAAAATCATGGCCTCAAGCTAAATGCCAAAAAGTGCATAGTCATCCCCTTTGGAAAAAACAAAGTACCCACAAACTACCACATAGATGGTAGTCCCCTAAATACGGAAAACGTAATAGGGTATCTGGGGACCCAAGTAGATAGTAATCTCTCCTTTGATAATCACATTGCCAAAGTGGTTAGAAAATCGTTCTGTGTAGCCCACCTAATCACAAAAGGGTTCGCATCCAGATCAAAAAGGTCATTGTGCCCCTCTACTCATCACTCATGAGACCCATTAGTAGAGTACAACACCCCATTTGGGATGTACCTTAAAAGACACCTACAACAGCTAGAAAGACCACAGAGGTACCTCACCAAGGGGATCACTGGCCTCAAACAGATGCCCTATGCAGCTCGACTGAAGAAACTCCAGCTGTACTCGGTTGCATACTGCCTACTCAGGGGTGATCTCTGTCTAACATACAAGGCCATGTCCAACCCAGAATTGATGGACATGCTCCATCTAAAGAAAACCTTATCCCCTCCAGCCACATGTTCTAGGGATCTAAATCACACCACAACAATAAATAGGACATGCTGGAGTATTAGATTCCTGTCCCAGAGACTTCCCATGCTTTGGAACAAGATTCCAGTCTACATTAGGCAGAGCTCCTCGCTAACACTCTTCAAGAGAAACCTTGACGAGTGGATGGGAAACAGAAAGTTTACCCCGGGGATCACTTCAGTGGCTCTGCTGGACAGAGGCACAGGGAACTAATCTAAGGGGGTGGCGAAAGCCAACACATTCTGGCTAGGCTTATAAATGCCTTCGGGCAGATAGCCTTGTACCTACCTATGAACCTATGAACCTATATATATATGTGTGTGTATATATATATATATATATATATATATATATATATATATATACACACACACATATACATTGCTGTCTTTACCAGTGTATACCACAGTCAACACAATACTCCCTCATACTTCCTCATTTCCAACATTTACAGGTGTACAACAGTAAAGTTCTTATACCCTTTAATACTCCTGTACTTTATGCACCAATATGGTACTCTTTTGCCCCTCTTTTCTTCCTCCCTTCACTGGCTGCAGTAACATGACATCTTTATACCTTAACTATTTCTTCCTCTGTTGGCAATGTGAGAAGAAATCTGTATCCCATCTACACTCTTTTCCTCTACTGATACTAGTGGTAGAAATATGTTACCCTTAAACAGCTTCTCCTGTACTGGTTGCAGCAGTAGAATTCTTTACTTTTAATACATCCCCTTTGTTCTACTGTCAGCAGTAAATTTCTTTATCCTTTAACACTTTGTTTTCTGCTGGTAGAAATAGTAGGACTCTGTTACCACTAAATGACTCTTTTTTTTTTCTACTGGAGCCACAGTCAAATTGTGGATCTTGTCAACACCCTTGTCCTGTATTGGTGGCAGCAATGCAATTCTCTCACTCTGTAGTTCTGCTTTCCAGCACTTGAATTCCCACCTCGATTTAAATTATAGTTAACAGTAGAGTTTACTTCCCTCTCTACACTTTGTCACCTTGTCTAGCATCAAAACATCACATTAGCATCTTAAAAACTCATTTACCTCTCCTCCCAACTTATCTTAAATTGTTATGTCACTAACGATGACTCTCAGACGCTATATAACTTTACATGTCATAGCTTTCACTTGCTATCCCTACTTCAAGTTTGTTAGATTACTTATTAGTTCTAACGCTCTACAATAACAATAATGCAAATGCTGAGGAATTACTTTTAAAAGAAGGTGAAATTAAAGTTGTAAAACAGATTATGCAGAAAATTTGCTGGAAAAAGTAAATACAAGAAAATAAATACCATTATTAATAAGTAGTTAAACAGAACCTGTCCAAGTAGCATCAAATAAGGCAAAGCCCAGTAAAACAGCAGAAGCTGTTACAGGAGCTATTGCACAAAAGTAACAAGATGGAATGGAGGGAAGAATGAGAAGAGCCATTGTAATGGACAAAGTCAAATTTAAAAATAACTGACGAAGATCACAGAAAAAGTTCCTTTTGAATGACAAGGTTCCTTTTCTTTGGAGAGAATATTGTTCATACTGAATTTAATGTAAAATTATGGAAAAGTTTAGCAACACTGAAGTACAATTATCAAGATCATTCTTTCGTTTGACAACAGAATATTTTTTCAGGAGGTATTGGTCTTGATATTTTTATGGCTTGTGCTTCTCTGAACCCTGACTGCCTGGCATAAGTTGATCTCTTTTGTCATTCCATGTTTAGTGCTGCCATGGTAACCATATTTTTAAATTACCTAAAAAAAGGACTGAGTATGATAGCTAAAACTCTGGAGTCTCTTCTTATGAATGTACTCTGATGAAGTCCCACTATTGTTTCTAACTATTAAAAAAGTGATTTTAAATCCCAAAGGTGTTGTTATATCATTTTATTTTACTTCATTTTTCATTGGTGGAAATTTGCTACTTGAAGGACACTACATGAGTCTTTTGTCCTGTTTTCCTAGTTTAATTTATCTTGACTGCATGGTCACATGCTCCATTTCTTCTGGGTTACTTGGTTATTACAAAAAAGGATTTAGATGGCAAAACAGACATTTATTTATGTTCCAACTATGTATCACCTCCTGCTTCCTATCCATTTCCATGTGGATCCATAAACGCAACTTTATCTTTTTATGGGACTTAAATATAGACTCACTTGGATCTTGAATGTTTACATTAGAGCACTGTACCGCTATGCAAAGTTTCTCCCAGCTAATTGTCAAACCTACATACCATTCCACAAGAAACTGCCTCATAGATGTTCTTCTAACAAATTTCCTCATAATGCTTATTCTCACAGGTATTACCAAGGAGAATATCAGACCACTACTCTCTCATTTCTTATTTGTTTCTAAAAAAAGGCCCAGCAACATAACTTGCTTAGCACTCAAATTATTATGGAGATGAGGTAAAGAAACAGCTAGGCCAACACAAATAATCAATAATATGCTGTTAGAGACTCCACTAATAACCATTCTCCTTTACTAATAGAGATGAGTAAAATCAAAATCAAAATCTAAATAAAATAAAAAATGAAAATAAACCAACAAACCACAGAATTAGCCAAAATGTTTTTTTATTACAAATAATGAAAATAAATGTAAAAGTGTTCATCTCTATAACACATTGTTCTTCATCAGAAAAAAATAAACATGCAATCAAGAGCTAAAGTAATCTATTTGCCAACCAATGTTCTCGACTTCCAAATATCCAATAACATTGCTTTTCGTGCAAATTTTAGTTATTTTTTTTCTTTTTTTTTTACCAACTAACCATTTGGCAGATATAATTTTACTTATTTAGATAAAAACATTTTAAGACTTATTTGTCAGGCTTCCTGCTATCACTCTCCAATCAACCATCCTTCCTCCAACTGCCAACTGAAAATTGAGACAATAACAATTGACATTTAAATGTGTGTTCCAAGAAAATTGTTTTTTTTTTCACTGAAACAAGAACCATTGAATCATGATATACACTTTTAAATTATTTTTGCAGATGATCTTCAATCCTGCCTCATTGTGAGGTGCAGTGTCCCCCACACCACTGTTACTTATATAGAATAAGTCTGAGATTGTTATCCTTTGGATTAAAGGGAATTTTCTGAGATAATGCAGTCTTGATCACAATGTATATATCAGTTGCATTTATTAGTCACATTTCAGCCTTTAAGTTATCATATGAGCGTCCTTATCCTCAATTCGGATGTAAGCCACTCACAAGTTTCTTCATAAACTTCCTAGTAAATTATCCATTTTCTTTCTTCCTCTGTTTCTCTAATGCATGAACTTTCTTTTGCAATGTTTCCCTGGAGTACCACTGCAGGAACTAAAATGTTTTATAGTTAATCCTACCCCTAAAAATCACAAACCTCATACTTCCTGTGTACTTCTATCCTCCTATCCTATAGCTATTTTATTTCTTTTAGCAGACATTAAAAAACTTCTGTATAAACAAACTATTACATTACTGCAAAACATACATATTCGTTTCCCAACAGTATGTCTTCCATCCTGGATTTAACACCTCTGCAGGATGCTAACACAATTGTTTTAATAAATATATATGTATGTATATATATATATATATATATATATATATATATATATATATATATAGATATAGTTCCCCTTCATAAGATCGAATGGATGGAAGCTCAAAATTCATAATCTCGAGACTAGAATCTCGAACTTCCATTCACTGGAAATTGTGAATGGGAGTCTTAGGTTTAAAAAAATAAAAAGTTAACTTACCTTATTGCGGGGGGCCAGGTCCCCTGTACCCTAGCAGTTTAAATGTGAATGTTCCATGACTGCACTATAGTGGAGGAATGGAAAATCTTCTGTTTTGCACTTACGCATATAGCGCGGAATGGGAGATTTCCCTTTCCTTCACTATAGTGCGATCTCGGAGTAGGTATTTTTAAGTAGGGGGGTGTGGGGGGTGCAGTATGTTTGAGTTTCTCTAAATTAGAGATTCTGGTTTCGAGTTTATGACTTTTGAGTTTAGAGAAATTTGATCATATGAAGGGGTATATATATATATATATATATATATATATATATATATATATATATATATATATATATATATATATATATATGGGTCTACTTCAGTTGATCTAAATCTCATTTGACTGACACCCATTTGACCTAAATTTCATTTGACCAAAAACACATTTGACTGACTCCCATTTCACCGACAACTTACAATGCAGAATTTCAGCATATTCAATTTTAAACCATAGACAAGTACAAGCACACTTAGAACATCAATAACTAACACTTTCCAGAACTTAAAAACTACTTACTAACCCTCTTGATATAAATGGGACAATGTACAACCAAGCTAGGTGGCAGACTACGCCCACCACACTCCCCAGTGTGCCCCCGACCCCACCCTAATTATATATACTAACTCCAGGATCACACTACAGTGGGTAAAAGGGCATATACCTTTAACTTGCCTTACAGTACTCTTCATGCTGCCACTATTGCTGGGAATGCACAAAACATTCACCAAATTACTTTAGATACTTCCCATAAAAATGTAAGTAGAAAAACCCACATTTAGAAGCAGTATAACACTACTTTCTATATGACTATCAGAATTCTAACAGTCAGCACTATAAGTTACATTAATTCTTTTTATCACAAGCAAGTTGTAGGCTAAGGAAAACCCATAACAAGTCTATGTCTTCAATGTCAGTGAAGTGGGAGTCAGTCAATGAGTTTTAGGTCTAATGAAATTTAGGTCAATTGGGTGCCGGTCAAATGGATGTCAGTCAAATGAGATTTAGGTCAACTGAAGTAGACCCATATATATATATATATATATATATATATATATATATATATATATATATATATATATATATGATCCTCTACAGCTAGTGCAGTGTCTGTAAAGTTGAAAAATGTCTTTGATTTTGTTGAGCACCAAGTTTTCACTAAACATTTACCTATAGGATTTTCTCCTCTTTGTTTCTCTTGATTCACTGATTATCTTGCTAACAGGCTTTTCAAGTGAAATATAACTCATTTTTGTCAATTTGCTATATTAGTTGATGTTTATCAAGGGGGTCCCTGTTTGGCTGCATACTGTTGCCCCTTTTTATTAACTCTCTCACCTCTGACATTTGCCAAAATATAGATTATATGCATTTCAAAGACCTTCTTTACCACAAAATTGCCAATAATCTTTCTAACTTACCCCAGTCCCTTCAAGATTTTCATTGTAGCTGTTTCTGGTTCAGTAGCCACAAATTTACTGTTAATTCCTCAAAAAACAAAGCCATGCTCTTCAGTAACCTGAAAAGTCTTGCTGAATTCCCCCAGCCATACCTTACTTCTTTGATACTCCTATAAATCATGCAGGTTTCTGCGAACAGTGATCCAATCAAATGTATTTTAATGAACATGTTGACTCAGCTCTTAAACTAGTCAAACTTTCTACCATTATTTTAATCTAACAAGGAAGCAATGAAAATACCAACTAGTTTCAAAACAATTCAACAAAATCAGTTGTTTTTATCACTCATTAATAACATGACTTGCCACTGCAGTCTTCTTCGCTCATATTACATGGTTTCTATTAATGTGCTACTGTCTTGTTCAACACCACTGTCTATAAAACGATGTTCCAAAATTACTGACCACCACATGCTCTTTTAGCTTTAACAGTAAATCTTACTCTTCAAGAACTGCAGATTAAAATTACATTAATTTACAGAATCTGCCTTTTGTCATATATGTAACAGAAAGGACCTTCAGCTAATCACCTCTAGCAGCTTGAAGCTCCTTAACATCAACTACTTGCAACTGCCAGACTTATCTGCATTTAAAATCTCCTTAAAATCCTATTTGTTTGATGCATTCAGCGCAAATGCTTTAACAGGCCACTACAGTTCCAACTACTCTCTGTGTGTAGTCAGTGGTTAAATATTATTGCATTTACTAACTCATTTTTACTTGTATAGTGCTACAATTCTGAATATTATTTATGCACTATATCACTTTATGTGTTCTGTTTATATGTGTGGTCTGGGCTATGATTGAAAATGACCATACCATCCTCCTGACATCTCTCAGTGTATCTGTATCTATGTCTCCCCCTCCCTCTCATTGAAAACACATTTCACCTAAACCACATTTGGCTCTAAATTCACAGAAAACTGCATACGTTTAAAGACAGTCACTGTTGGTGTGGTTCATGATCTTAGGTTCATAGGTTCATACTAGGCTATCTGCCCTGGGGCATTTATAAGCCTAGCCCGAGTGTGTTTGGCTTTTGCCACCCTTTGATTTGAGTTTGCTGTGCCCTTTTTAAGGTTAGTTTACTGTGCCTCTGTCTAGTAGTGACACAGAAGTAATCCGCGGGGTAAACCTACGATCTCCCATCCACTCATCAAGATTCCTCTTGAAGAGAGTCAGTGAGGTGCTCTGCCTAACATGGACTGGGATTCTATTCCAGAGTGAAGGGAGCCTCTGGGTTATGAGTCTGTCCCTCCAGCATGTTCTATTTATTTCTGTGCTGAGGTTCAAGTCCCTCGAGTGTGTGGTTCTAAGGGATTTAGATTTTCTGAGGTGGAGCATGTCCATAAATTCTGGGCTGGACATAGCTTTGTATGTCAGGCATAGATCGCCTCGAAGTAGGCGGTATGCAACTGAGTAGAGCTGGAGTTTTTTTAACCGGGCAGAATGGGATCTGTTTGAGTCCCTTGATCCGCTTTGTGAGGTTCTTTTGGGGTCTTTCTAGTTGCTGTAGGTGTCGGGTAAGGTACATCCCAAAAGGGGCATTGTATTCTATGATGGGCCTGATGAGGGATGAATAAAGGGGCACTATTACCTCACTTGATCTAGATGTGAATCCCTTCGTGATAAGGTGGGCTATGTAGAAGGTCTTTCTAACCACTTTGGCAATGTGGTTGTCAAAGGAGAGATTGCTATCAACTTGGGTCACCAGGTCCCTAATTACTTCTTCCGTACTTAATGGGTTACTACCTATGTGGTAATTTGTGGGCACTTTGTTTTTGCCAAAGGGTATGACTATAGACGTTTTGGCATTTAGCTTTAGGCCATGGCTCTGGCACCAGTTATCCGTCTCTGTGAGACCTTTTTGGAGGATGTTTGTGTCAGCTGGAGAGTCAATTATGGCGCCCAGTTTGCAGTCATCTGCGAACTTGGTCAGCCATAGTCCTCCCGTGCTGGCCTGTACCTCGGAGAAGTATATGCTGAACAAGAGAGGTCCCAGGACAGAGCCTTGTGGGACACTACTTGTAACCGGTTTCGAGTCTGACATGGCTCCGGCAATTCTGACTCTGTGGGTTCTGTCTTTGAGCCAGTTAGCAGCCCATCTTGTGACATAGGGGTTTATATTTAAGCTGGATAGCTTATCTATGATGCCCGAGTGGGGTATTTTGTCAAATGCCTTTGCGAGGTCCAGATAGGCTGTGTGGACTACCTTCCCTTCATCTATGGCCTTGGTGACTGTTTCAAAAAAGTCGACCAGGTTCAAGAGGCAGAATCTGCCCTTGACAAAGCTGAATTGGGTAGGATCTAGTGTCTGTAGGTCCCCAATGTCTTTGTTTATGAGTTCCATGATGATCCTCTCCATGGCCTTGCAGATAAGGCTAGTTAGGCTTATGGGGCGATAGTTACCAGGGTCCGTTGAGGCACCACCTTTGTGGAGTGGGACCACTGTTGCTGTATGCCATTCTTTGGGTACATATCCTGTAGTGAGGCTGAAATTGTACAGCAGTTTTATGTGAGGGTTTAGTTCTTCTTGGAGTTCATGTAGGACGCAACCCGGGACACCGTCTGGTCCCATTGAAGCAGTGTTTTTTGCTTTGGAGAGGGTGGCGTTCACCTGAGCATCTGAGATGTTAGGGAGGCTGCACTCTGCTGGGATAGATATTTGCTATTTTGGGGTGGAAGGGGGGGGGAGTTTGCACTGAAGAAGTTTAGGGTAAATTAGTCTAAAATGCTATTTGTACCTTGTCAATGTCTAACCTTATCCTGTCTCCCCACCTCAAGAAGTTTGTGTTTGAGCACCAGCAGTGATTTGCTGTGTGTAATGTTTTTTCTTTTCTCTGTGTTTGTGCCCTTCTGGAATCAATATATTTAAGAATGTGTGTCTTTGGGCATGGGGGTGGAGGGGGGCATCCCCCCTTGCAAAAGAAACTTTTGAAGAAGTATTTGGTATGTATGACATTTTCTATGAAATGTGATTTAGTGAAATGCATTTTAGATGAAATGTGTTTTACATTAATTTTTTCAGTCATTTGTGATTAACTGAAAAAAATAGATGAAATGTCATACACTTGTATTTGTGTGTGTGTGTGTGTGTGTGTGTGTGTGTGTGTGTGTGTGTGTTTATATGAGTAAATTACCTATAGTCAAAGTAATCAAGGAAACACTGATGAGCCACATTCCACTGAAAAACTACAGCAAAAGAATATTGCATTAAAACACAGACACACACACACACACACACACACACACACACACACACACACACACACACACACACACACACACAGGAAAACAAGTGTTTTTACAGAAGGAAAAGTTCCTTGCATTTCTCCATATCTCTGCTGATATTTATGTGTGTGTGTGTGTGTGTGTGTGTGTGTGTGTGTGTGTGTGTGTGTCTGCGCATGCGCACACAGTGCGACTGTCAGTGTGTGATTATCTAGTGTTGCGTTAATATTTGAGTTTGTTGACAACTAAAACAGAATCTACAATACATCAAAAGCATGAATGTCAATGCAATGCTATCCTTGGTCTATAAAGCTGAAAAAAATGCACAAAAGAAACATTTTTTGCCAGGGGCAAGGCTCCCTGCACCCCCACACCCCTGCTAATTATATATACTAACTCTGAGACTGTACAACAGTGGAGTAAGGGCAAATTCCCTTACCCCACTGCAACGCAATCCCATACTAAAGGCTGCTGGCAAAAGCTCCATATGAAAGAACATTTGCTCATATTAGCATTATCTTTTTTTACAACCTTAAAAGGCATTCACCCATATGAGTGTTTGCTCTTTCAATCACCTGTAACCATACATAGATAGATATGGGTGTCATACACTTTGTTGAATCTGAAGTTCGTTAACAGATTTAGTGACTTGGGAAATAAGTTGAGAGTTATAAGTACTGAATGTTGAATATGTTAAAAGAAGGATGATCAAATATGTGTGGGTAATGTAAATGTGGGTTTGGGGGTTTTAATCCTGAAACTGTCAGATAAACTGAAAGTCTGTATTATGGAGTGGGATTTTATGTCTGTGCGAGTGTTTGTGGATTAGGGCTGGAGCATGGGCTGGCTACAGGGATGGCTTTAGTGTTGTGTCTGTGTGCTGAAGTACATATGTGTCTGAGTATTTTGTGAATCCATCCTTCTCATCCATACTAGTGTGTGTTAACCCTAACCTTGCCCCTAACCCCAACCCTACACCTTACCCACCCTTCCCATCCATACTAATGTGCATTAAGCCTAACCCTGCCCTAACCCCAACCCTACACCCTACCTTAGAAAAATCCTTTCAATAAGACTACCACCACTCAGAAAACTATGTCTGAATTCAGTAGCAAGGTTTTGTATAATGGATTGCAAAAGGAAACTTTGCTTCCTTTTGTAACTTTTTCAATGTTGTTGATTTTGTGGTGTGCTGAATTGTGAAATTCTGGCATCAATCAGCATTGTTTTGATGCTTGTGGATTTTGATAAATTTATATATACTTGTATATGGCTTCATTAACGTGCATTTCAACCACAAATTGCTGATACAAAACATAAAATTGTAAGAAAAAAATATTTTTGCAGGGTGCCACCCTACACCCCACTGCTTAAATATTCCAACTAATAGATTAGACAGTACTGGGGAAGGCTATATTTCCCAACCTAACTACTATAGAGATCTTGCACAACTAACATCAACCAACCAGCTGTTCTGTTGACCAAACAGTTATTGACTATTTTACACTAAGCATGTATTCTATACAAATATATATATATATATATATATATATATATATATATATATATATATATATATAGATAGCTAGATATAGATAAAGACAACATAACTAGTACTAAGGAATTGTAGTGAAAGGGAGGGCCAACAAGAGGGTAGTGATACCAGCTATGTTATATGGTTTGGAGACAGTGGCACTGAAAAAAAGACAGGAATCAGAGCTGGAGGTGGCAGGGTATGTTAAGATTTGCATTGGGTGTGATGGGGATGGACAGGATTAGGAATCAGTATATTAGAGGGTCAGCTCAGGTTGGATGGTTTGGAGAAAAAGCCAGAGAGGCGAAATTGCATTGGTTTGGACATGTGCTGAGGGGGGATGCTGGGTATAGTGGGAAAAGGATGCCAAGTATGGAGCTGCCAGTTAACAGGAAAAGAGGCAGTCCTAATATAGGGTTTATGGATGTGGTGAGAGAGGCCATGCAGGTGGTTGGTGTGACAGAGCAAGATGCAGAGAACAGGTAGAAATGGAAATGGATGATCCGCTCTGGTGACCTGTAACAGGAACAGCTGAGAGAAGAAGACTTACGATGGACATTACCACTTTAAGATTATTGTGCAGCTGTTTTAAGAGTGGATGTATTCCACAATCCACTGCATCCGAGCTTATAGTCAGTACATTTACGATGACTGAAGTGTTAACTTAGTATCTGCTGAGTTGCCATTTTGTACAGAATAATAGTTATATGTTTGACTGAAATGCAAGTGTATTCTTACATTGTTATTTGTTATTACTGGGTAGACAGAGGTGTGCGTCATGACAGGCTTAGTATGGTAAACAAAAATGGCACTGATCCAACATGAGTAACATGCATGATTAACTCTTGTTACGCTTTTTTAAGAACAAATATTATTCTTCCATAGGAAGGATTTCAGAATCTAAGCTGTAATTTACTTCTTTTTTGGGAGCTTTTCATCCACACTGTATCATCGTATGGCCCCATACCCAGTGCCTCACATAAATCACTGGGTCTACCAGCTACCTCCTATCTACCTGGACTTACCTCCAGTGGAGCTGGGGTTGGTCTTGAGAGACCAGTTGGCATAATGGTTAAAATCTTCGACTCCCATGCACAAGATAGAAAGGTTTGATTCTGACCTCTGGCCAATGCCTGTTTGAAGTTTGCATGTTCTCCCTGTGTCTCTCTGGGGTTCTTCCCACCTCTGAAAAACATGCTAAGTATTTCCATCTCAAACTCACCAATGAATGGAGCTGTTGGCAGTAGTGCAGACTCTACATGGTGCCCTGTAGGGGGAAGAGTCGCACAGACCAACTACTTTGGGCTTCTACTGTGGTGCGCAGTATCATCAAGATAGGAGAACATGAATCACAGCCTGTGTGCTATGGCAGGGCTAGCCACTCAACAGTATAAAATATGGCTCTAGGTGATTTGGTCATGTTGGCTAATATTGCCAAATGGGCACGGGTAGTTATCAGTGATAAGTTGGTTGAGGAACCAGCCTACTCCAACCTACACCAAGGACCCATGCTAATGGTGGGAGGGGTGTATGTACCCCTATTGGCCAGTGTGTGCCTGCCATAAAGCCTATCAGCCCTGGGTCAATAAGCTACTGGCTGGCCAGTGTCTAGTTGCTCAGCTCTGTTGAACGAAAGCTGGTTGTAAAATCAATCTACCTGCTAAACATGAACTAAGAATTTAGGTTCACTGACAGGATGGAGCTTGGAAGTGGATAAAATGACGGTATGGAGGAGGCTGGACATCCTATGTATCCAAGAGACAAGATGGAAGGGCAGTGCAGCAAAGCCACTTGGCTTGGGAATCCAAAGTCTATTACTCAGGAGGCAGACAGGCTAGAAATGATGACAGAATTGTGTTGAAAAAGAGGATTCAGAAGGCAGTAAGGGATGTCATCAGAATTAGTGGCAAACTCATGGCAATTAGACTCCATGTAATGATAGGGCAGTATTCGTAATCTCAGCCTATGCCCCACAGCATGGTTGTGATAGTGAGGAAAGAGTGCATTGACCTACTTGATAATGCAGGACAACATGAATTGGTGTTGATAATGGGTGAATTAAATGCACATATCAGAACAGCTCAGGATATGAGGACTGCTTGGGTCCCCATGGGTGGCTCAACAGGAATAAAGAAGGAGAGGCCACTCTAGACTTCTGTCAGAAAGAGAGACAGTCATAAGATCACATACAAGAGTGGCCAACATGCAACTCAGGTAGACTTCCTTATAGTAAGGAAAGGGCACAGGGGTAGAATCAGTGATTGCAAAGTCATTCCCTGTGAAACAATCATCCTACAGCATAAACCATTGATTGCCACAATAAGCTGCAAGCAGTGGTCAGAAAAGGCTCTAAGGTCAACAGAGACTAGTCTAAAGACCTGGACATTGACTGGAGAGAATGTACAACAGTTCAAGGAATTACTGTGGGCTTTAGCACCCCAAGAAGCAGAAGAAATAGTTGGAGTCGAATGGGAGCACCTAAAAAAAGCATGTTGAGGTCTACAGAACATATATGTGGCTGAGCCAGGTATGGAAATAAGGTACATAAGGAAAGATGATGTTGGAAAGCAGAAGCCCAGGAAGTCATCAAAAGAAAGAAGGAGTGCAGGAAAATGTAGGAGATAGATAAGACAGGCCAGGCTAGGAAGGAATACTGGTTGCTTAACAAAGAAGCTAAGAAAGGAGTTGCAATAGCAAAAAATAGGGCATCGGAGGCACTCTACCAGCTTCTGGAAAGTGACTCAGTAGGTGGCACAAAGAAACTATATCAGGTTGCAAGGCTAAGACAGAAAGATAAATAAGATAGTCAAACACCCTTCATAGCAACTTGCTCACCAGTCCACAGGACATCAAAGGCAGATGAAAGGAGTATCTCCCGCATCTTTTGAATGAATAAAACCTCAGAGAAGCTGTACTGCCCCAGATACAGCCTACGATGAGAGAAAAAGAGGAGCCCACCCTAGAAGAATTAAGAATAGCACTAAGGAGAATGAAGTCAGCGAAAACAGCAGTCAGATGAGTACACAGCAGATATGATAAAGATGCGGGGTGCGATAGGGGAGAAATGTCTCCTGATGGCACTCGTAACAGTATGGGGAGAAAGGCATATCCCAGATAACTGGAGAATAAGCTACTTATGCCAGTGTACAAGAACAAAGGGGATATCCACAACTGTGGGCAGTACAGAGGTATCAAATTCTTGTCACATTGCATGAAAGTTCTGGAGAGGGTGACTGATAAAAGAATATGCAGAGTGGCGGAAAGTAAGATGGGAGATAAGCAGTTTGCATTCAGATCAGGATGCAGCACAACTCTTCCGATGTTTGCAGTGAGACAGATAATTGAGCAGATGCTAGAGATGAGGAAAGAGGCCAATTAAGCATTCCTAGACTTTGAGAAAGCATATGACAAGGTCCCAAGAAAGCTGATTTGGGCAGTAATGTAGTTCCCAGAAACATTGGTAGAATTAGTGCAGGCTATGTACAAGGACCCAATGACCCAAGTATGAACAGTGTTCAGTCTTATAGAGAGGTTCCCAGTGGGAGTGTGTGTACATCAGAGCTCTGAGCCCAATGCTGTTCATATTTCTGATGGACTACACTGGCAAACAGGTTGGAGGGGACAGGTCAACAAAGTTGCTGTATGCAGATGATGTGGCATTACAGGCAGACTCAGAGCAAGAACTTCAGCAAAGGACAGGGGAATGGAATGCAAAATTGAAGGAACATGGGATGAAACTAAGTACAGATAAGACAGTGGTAATGGCAGCAAATTGTGGAAATCAGAAGAAGCTGAGAATTGAGATAGAAGGGAAGATAGTGGAACAGATTACTAGCTTCAATTATCTGGGAGTGGTGGTTGAGGAGAAGGGAAGTCTGAATGGAGAGGTCAAAGTTAGAATCAGAGGGGCTGTAGCCAACTGGCATAGAGTGTCAGTTGTACTGTATGACGGAAGAATGCCAAAGAAACTGAAAAGTAAGGTTTGCAAAACAGTGGTGAGACCAATACTACTATATGCTACAGAAACCTGGGCAGTAAAGGCAGAGCAGATGAGGAAGCGAGAGGTGATGGAAATAAAGTGCCTGAGATGGGTGGCAGGATGCACACTGAAGGACAGACAAAGAAATGCAGAGATAAGAGCAGAAGTCATACTAGCTCCATTTGCAGAGAAGACCAAAGAGAACAGATTATGGTGGTTCAGACACATGTGCAGTAAAGCAGAAGACAATCTGGTGAAAAAGATTTGGGACAGACAGGAGGAAGGCAAAAGGAAACAAGGGTGTCCAGAAAAGAGGTGGGTGGAATATGTGAGAGAAGATCTGCAACAGTCAAAATAGTTGGTGACAGTTAACACAACACCCCAACCCCATGTAGAAAATGGGAAAAAGGGAGGTTGAGAATGATGATGATGATGGTGGTGTTGGCATAGATCTTAGGGGCATCCTGGGGGTCAGGCAGTCAACAGCCACTGATTCTTTATTTTAAATTTGACCACCTTTGTTACTCCCCCTCATGATTCCCATAGTAACATCTGATGGGTCGGAATACAGTGGGGATATGTGGTGTTTCATCCTACCTCCAAAAAAGCTCAACCATCTCCCCACCCTGTTCCCCCCTTTGGAACACTCCTCTTAATAGCAATGTACCTAGCTTCCACCAGGGTCCTTCACAGGAAATGCACCCAGAACCGCAGTCCCACCAAGGATGGTAATGCCCATCCCTCCCTGCCACAATATAAGTTGCCTGAGTTGCTAATTGAACCCAGGTTGCCAGGGGCATAGTCAGGGCTTTATCTCTCTTTGTCACTGGAGTGTCATAAAGCTGTAATTTATTGTGAATAAGAACACATATGCTAGGCTTTCATTTTTTGTTATAATTTCAGTGTCTAAGCTATAAATTAATGTGACACATAAGTGTCAGTAGCTCAGAAATTAGTACACTCAGCTTTGATACTGGAAAGATTAAAAGACTGGTGGTCCTAGTCTCATACTAGGCACTTGGATTCACATTCCACTCCAGATAATATAGTGCAGCTTAAGGCATTCTGTACTCTTGCAGTCTGTATTACTTTAAATGAGACATAAAACCAGGGTCCCATTTGCTTGATTAAGTTGTAGCTTAGGTTGATGTATAAGGTCCTAAGACACTTTTAAAAGAAAGAGTGTCCTGGTTATTTTACCTATATTCCTTATGAATGCTACCTTAGATCTCCCTTGATAATGGACCATTGGCTTTGTGGGACTAACCTAGTCAACAAAGCAAACTAACTAAATAAAAAAAAAACTTACAAAATAATGTTTAGCATTATGTGAAAGACCATATTACAAGAGATAAAACTGTCAGAAATAATTTTCCTTACTATGAGCTACTGTGGATTTATTCACATTTATATGATTGTATATGTAAATATATGAGATTTTCCAGTGCTTATTAACAGTTTAAAAAGTAATGATCCTGCATGAGTCACATGGTATCCTGACATCAGGCAGATCATGATGCACAAAATCACTATTTACATTCCATTTGTGTTTGCAAGGTTCTGGAAACATTATTATTATTATTATTATTATTATTATTAAGAGGGAATTTTTGAAAATATAAATATTTCATATTTGTATTTCACAAACCAAGCTAGTGGATTAGCAAGAAGGAAGTAAGGATAGCTATGAAGGGGATGAAGAACAGAAAGGCTGTTGGTCCAGATGACATACCTGTGGAAGCATGGAGGTGTTTAGCTGAAATGGCAGTGGAGTTTTTAACTAGATTGTTTAATGAAATCTTGGAAAGTGAGAGGATGCCTGAGGAATGGAGAAAAGGTGTTTTGGTACCGATTTTTAAGAATAAGGGGTGATGTGCAGAGCTGTAGTAACTACAGAGGGATTAAACTGATCAGTCATAGCATGAAGTTATGGGAAAGAGTAGTGGAAACTAGGTTAAGAAGTGAGGGGGTGATTAGTGATCAGCAGTATGGTTTCATGCCAGGAAAGAGCACTACAGATGCAATGTTTGCTCTGAGAGTGTTGATGGAGAAGTACAGAGAAGGTCAGAAGGAGTTGCATTGTGTCTTTGTGGATTTAGAGAAAGCATATGACAGGGTGCCTAGAGAGGAGTTGTGGTATTGTATGAGGAAGTCGGGAGTGTCAGAGAAGTATGTAAGAGTGGTACAGGATATGTACGAGGGTAGTGTGACAGCGGTGAGGTCTGCGGTGGGAGTGACGGATGCGTTTAAGGTGGAGGTGGGATTACATCAAACATCAGCTCTGAGCCCTTTCTTATTTGAAATGGTGATGGACAGGTAGACAGATGAGATCAGACAGGTGTCCCTGTGGACTATGATGTTTGCAGATGACATTGTGATCTGTAGTGAGAGTAGGGAACAGGTGGAGGAGACCCTGGAGAGGTGGAAATATGCTCTAGAGAGAAGAAGAATGAAGGCCAGCAGGGCTAAGACAGAATATATGTGTGTGAATGAGAGGGAGGATAGAGGAATGGTGAGGATGCAGGGAGTAGAGGTGGGGAAGGTGGATGAGTTTAAGTACTTGGCATCAACAGTTCAGAGTAATGGTGAGTGTGGAAGAGAGGTAAAGAAGAGAGTACAGGCAGGATGGAGTGGGTGGAGAAGAGTGTCAGGAGTGATTTGTGACAGATGAGTACCAGTAAGAGTGAAAGTAAAGGTCTACAAGAGGGTAGTGAGACCAGCTATTTTATATGGATTGGAGACAGTGGCATCGACAAAAAGGCAGGAGTCAGAGCTTGACGTGGCAGAGTTGAAGATGTTAAGATTTGCACTGGGTGTGACGAGGATGGACAGGATTAGGAATAAGTATATTAGAGGGTCAGCCCAAGTTGGAAGGTTTGGAGACAAAGCCAGAGAGGCAAGATTACATTGGTTTGGACATGTGCTGAGGAGGGATGCAGAGTATATTGGGGAAAAAGATGCTAAGGATGAAGCTGCCAGGTAACAGGAAAAGAGGAAGGCCTAAAATAAGGTTTATGGATGTGGTGAGAGAGGACATGCAGGTCGTTGGTGTGACAGAGCAAGATGCAGAGGACAGGAAGAAATGGGAACAGTTGATCTGCTGTAGTGAGCCCTAACAGGAGCAGCCGAAAGAAGAAGAAGAAGAATCCAAGCAATATATATATAAATATATATATAAAAAAAAACCTTGCATAAGATGAAAGTATCATGATAAATAAAACTGACACTGATATGTATGAGTAGCATGAACACATTTTTAGATACAGAAAACTGTCAGATTTTTTAATAAAAATAATTTTACTGATTTTAGTTTATTACAAAAATGACTTTTTTGATAAATGCTGTAGTACCTCTACAAAGAATGTTTGTAGTTAAGTTTTGTTCTTTACAATTTTTGTTGCGTTTTTTTTAGATACATTGATATTTCTTTGCTGTATGATTATTATGTCTTGATTTTCTCTGTAAAGCTGCATGATGTACCAGTAAGTATGTATAAGTATTACAAGAGAAGATCTTTGTTCCAACAGTATCACTCCTTTAATCCCAATATAAACATATATGCCTCTGTTGCATTTATTAAATAGTGAATAAAACCATGAAAAGTAATGGGGAAAAAGGTCTTTGAATAAATCATAACTGTAATATAGGTCTTTGACTTGACATTTTTAGAACAAAACCTCATCTCTATTTCAGTCACTGATTTTCATTTACAGAAACCCATTTTATTTTATGTTCTTTATGATTACTTTTATATAAAATAAAACACTTCTCATTACATTCACTTACACATTGCATAAAAAAGTGCATTATTGTTGCTCTGTTTCTGCTTTGTATACCTGTCTTCCTCAGGCTAAGCTTGATATCGATCAATTGTTATCACTGCTCTACCCTGGTCAACAAATAAAAAATTCACTCCATTACTTATAAGATTACTTCAAGACATTCTACAGAAACACCAAATTCAGTTTAAGCTGAATACAAGATATGACCAACCTTCCAGAAAACCCTTGCTACTTTAAGCTTCAATATGGTTAACTAAAAGAACACAACCATTTGCTAGTCTTTATATGTGAAATAGGAAGAAAATCTTGATATTAATCTTACAGGGACTGACAGAAACTGATTTTTGAGTCAGCGCATAAAGGAACTACATATTCAGTTTCAAGATTCTTTTGCTTGAAAATGTGCTTAGATACCCATCCTCCTTGCATAAATCAATAGAAAACAGAAGGCGATGAGTACTGATGGTCACAGTCTGTATGAAAGGGTACCAGAGCTAGTTACACTGACAGCAGAACAACAGACTGATAGCATGACAATAACAGGAATATGGTACATAGAGACACCTAACTGTTACGTAATCAGAATGAGGTTCAATAAATATGAGAGCCAAAGTAGGAAAAATCGAAAGAGGTGTTAACCTTTATATAGGGGACGTGATCAAAGCAATAGCACCTACCAACACACTTAGAGGAAAGGAGGAGGAGGACTGGAAAGAGCAGAAGTGCATTCTTTATATACAGAACCATTTCTCAAAGGGAACAAAAATACAAGAAAATTATAAATGAACAGAGTCACTGTCCAGGGTCTTTACTTTCACAGATGTTTACTCAAGCACCTTGGCTGTAGCCACACCTGAGAGCAGAACAGTTGCAGATCCCCTGCAATGAGACCCCCAAACAACACTTTGTAGGAGTCTGACAGCTGTATGATAACTGTTTCAGTGAGTGTTACTATGGTAACCATTAGTGCGAGTTCCAGAATGACAGAAAATGTGGACTTTAACATGCTAAGTCCATGACTGACATTTCTTGGAATATTCCTTTTCTCCAAGGTACCAAGGTTTTGGACTTGGTATATATAAGTTTGGGAGATGTGAGGGGAACTCCCTGGAAAAAAAAAACTTTAAAGGAAAACAATAATGTTTATCATCCACTGCTCTGTATTTTCAGACTTTTTTTTTCATAATTCTAGGCCTCACGGTTATGACCTTCACCCAAATTGTCGAAATCCAGATATTATGTCAGGATAAGGGAAAGACAGGAAATTATCATGTAAGGATTGAAAATATTAAACGTATATGAAACAATGGGGCTTGATTGGATTCATGCCCTGAATTCTTAGAAAAATGAGAGGCAGACTAATAACAGGGCAGATGTAATTCTCTTTTACAAGAAAAGAAGAAAGGCAGGGGGTGAAAGCCAGTTTTCATATCAGTCTGACTTCAGTTTTAAAGAAAAAAATGTCATTGCTGAAGTAATTAATTTCAAAATATCAGAAAACCCTCAGGACACATGATGTAAGGCAGTATGTATATACAACAGGAAGGTAATAGCAAACATATGTAATGCAGTTCTCAGCTTATGTAATCAGAGCATTAGTAAGATGGATATGAACTACGGTCATTGTACCAAGTGAATGCTCAGTGAGCAAATCAGACAGTTTTAAGTGGTCCTACCATGGAATAATGGATGAAATGCTTACTAGACAGATGAACACAGTGATGGTTCTAGTAAATGGAACTCATTTGAATGAAAGGGTGGTAAATAGAACTATGCCACAAGAGCCAGGATGGGAACCAGTAATTTTAAGTACTTTCTGCCTGGTTCTGCATAAGACCTGGAAGGAAATGTTTGTCTTTTTTATTTGCTACTGACAATTATACACATAAGATAAAAATGAAGATGCAGAAAGAATATTTGGTAAGACTGGAGGAACAGTCTAAGTACGACAGCTTAAATTCATTGCAAAAAATGCAGAATAATGCATTTGCAAAACAGAAATTCAAGAAAAGAGAATGTAGTTATAACATTAATAGAAGGTGTAAGGGAAATATGAGCAGTCAAACGACTTAAAGGGAGGTAGCAACCAAAGTTGACGGAAGACTGTGATTCAGGAAGAATCATCACAATTCAAAAATGACAAGGTACTATTACTGTTTTTCCCCATCTAGAGTAACTGTTCAGTTTTAGAGACTTCTTCAGCATAATGACATGGACAGGTTAGAGGCAGTTCAGAGATGAGCACCAAAGTTGTGCATAGCCTATATTAGATGCTATATAACATGAGACTAAGACAGCTTCACTTGTAAAGTTGTAAAGAAAGGCAATAGAGGTTGAACCTATTAGAAAGTTTAATTATTAAAGAAGAAGCCAAGGAGCTCAGGAGGGTATAAAACATTTAAAAAGACACAAAAGAACAAGAGACACATTTTAAGGAAACAATGGGACTGGCTGAGAGAGATACAAGGAAGTATCACTTTCCAGAAAGGATGGTGAATGATTGTGCATTCTTTTGAAAGTAAGAGTATGGATAAATAGTGACTGAATTATGACTGGGTAGAGAGAATAAGCCATTAGATAAATGCATAAGTAGGACCTACTGTTTTATCAAATACAGTGACTAGATGGGCCATGTGATCCTTATCTGTAGTTAAGATATATGTTTTATATTTCATTTACTCAAAATCAGCTAATCTCTCTCTATATAAAGTACTAGCTAATGAAATACCATGCCAAATGCTGGCTCTGAAGTGCATATTGTTTCATCTTGTCCAATGTTATCTCTCCTCTGATGCAGGTATTATGTATAAAAGGAAAGCACTATTTCATTAATACCTCTGAGCTGTGGAATGTCATAGTTCTGACAGCCCATACTACACATCCTTGCATTTCAGAGCATTTTCTGGAAATGAAGTGAAAAAGTATTAAGACAAACAGATGTAAATATATTGTGAACAGTAAATGATAGAAAGGAATCATCTTTATAGTGATAATAGTCAGGGCATTCACATTCTTTATACCAGTACTGTAATATATTCTAATGTACACAGATACAGAAATATATTTTTCTGTAATCTTTCCCAAACATCTTTTTTATATACTGGAAACCAGGCAGCCTAGACACATAATATCAGATAAATTTTGTTTAGTCAGGCTTAAGCTTTAATACAGCCAGAAATTCTTTTCTGAGTACCTGCTTATTGAGATATTTACAGAACTATGGGAATATATGCTTCTTTGTATAATAGCACTGGATCTTTCTTATGATGTATGCTTTACAGTGTACATTTTCTTCAACATCATTTAAGGTTTCACCTGATGCCATGCAAAAGCTTGGAAGTAGCTTGCTTTTGAAAATATTGATGTACATATGGACATTGCATACCTTCATAATTAACAGCTAACAATATCTCCAGTAAGTGGCAATGCATTTTTCTGTTTCCCACTATGACATTTCACATCATGTCCTTGAGCACTCTCTATTAAGAAAAAATTAAGCTAAATATGAAAATATGGATAAGAAGTGACAAACGGTATCATAACATCCTTACTGTCATTTTGTTGCGTGTCCCTTGCTATTGTTATGCTGTTTATTGTTAATTGATAAGTCACCCAGTGAAGGAAAACCTTCCCAGAAAATATCAATATGCCATAAGAAACTCAGGGTAACGATACGGTAAAGCTGCTATAAGCATGAATGAGTTAATGCAAAAACTTTATGTTTTGTCACTGTAGGGCCCAATAATTATGCTTATTTTGTTAATGTTTAAAAACACTAAACTTTCAGTGGAAATTAACAGCATTTATATATCAGCTATACTCAGTCATCTTAAAGTATACTGACAAGTGGAGTTGTTTCTATCTCAGTTATATTTAAAACCACCATCCTACAGTAAATAGCTTCCTTTAGTTCCAGCTCTTAGACAAATAATTCATTAATTAAGATTTTTGAAGTTCTATTTACTTGCTACTCAGCCTTATAAGTAAGGAAAGACTGGTATACATAAAATAACTCATTAAAATTAGTAATACATAATTTTGTTTTTATCATTTTTATTACTGGTTTGTAAATACTTGATGTGCCCTTAACAGCAATAAAACCATATCACTCTACTATTTCATTGTAGCTTGAAACTTGGACTTCTTGTTTTTTTCTGCTTCTGCTGCCTATACAGGTGTGCCTCTCTTAATATCCTTCTGCACAATGTCCAACCACATATGCGTCCCAAGTCAAGTGCAATCCTAGATCAAGTGCATCATGGCCCGCAGACATACCAAAACTAGTCTTAGTGAGGTCAACATCATTGACTTGGATAAAAATAAAGGTGATTAAACAACAATGAAGGTGGAAAAGGTGTGAATCTTTTTGCTGGTGAGTTAGGCATGTCTCACTCGACAGTCACAACCATCCTGAAAAACACAGAAAAAGTGACTCAATCTGTGAAAGGATCTGTTCTGTTGAAAGATACAAGATTAACTAAAATGCAAGAGGGGCCTATATCTGATATGGAGAAACTGTTAATGATGTGGACTGAGGACCAGACCCAGAAGGGTATCTCCCTCAGCACTATGATGATCACAGCCAAGTCATGGAGCTTGTTCCAGGTGCTTAAAGGAAAAAGCAGGACCACACTATAATGTTGAGTTTAGTGCTAGCTCTGGGAGGTTTAAGTGCCTCAAACAGCATTTTTCACTACATAATGTGAAAGTGAGTGGTGAGTCTGTGAGTGCAGATTTGAAAGCTGTAGAAGAATTTGTGGAAGTTCTGGATAAGCTTATTGTAGAAGGTGGATATTAGCCCCAACAAATCTTCAATATAGATGAAACCTCCCTATTCTGGAAATGCATGCCTGAAAACATTCATCCATAAGGAGGCCAACACAATGCCAGGTTTTAAGGCTTTTAAGGACAGAGTACTAGTTTTGTTAGGAGGCAATGTTGCAGACTACAATTTGAAACCATTTGTGATTTGGCATAGTGAAGATCCCAGGGCTTTCAGAACATCAATAAGCACACTTTATCTGTGTACTATAGGAGGAATAAGTAGTCATGGATGACCCAATAACTCCTCCAGGATACCTTTTTGAATTGTTATGCCACTGAACTGAGGAAGTACTGTCTAGATGAAGGTATACCTTTCAAAATGTCAATGATTGTTGACAATGGTCCAGGATATCCTTTTTTCACTGCTGACCTCCATCCCATTATCAAGTGGTGTACCTCCATCTAAACTCAACTTCTTTAATCCAACCAATGGATCAAGGAGCTATTGCTGCTTTTAAGGCCTACTACCTGAGGAGAACCCTTGCTCAGGCTATTGATGCAGTTAACAAAGGCAGTGGCAATACACTGGTACAGTTATGGAAGGAATACATCTATCACTGCATCAAGAACCTTGCTTGGGCTTGGGATGATGTCACCAAGGAATGTATAAATGGCATCTGGAGGAAGACTTTGAAGCGGTTAGCCCATGACTTTGAAGAATTTGCTGGGGATGAGGAGGTTGCAAAGATTAACAAAGGTGTTATTGAGATGACAAGCAACCTTGACTTGGAAGTGGATGATGAAGGCATACAAGAACTTTTAGAAGTAGTTTCTGAAGAATTAACAAATGAGGAGTTGATGGACCTAGAACACAAGTGTATAGCTGAAGAACAGGCAAGGAAAAAGGAATCAGCAGAGGAAGAAGAAGAACAGGTGCAAAAAGATACACATTGAAAGGATTATCAATTTTTTTTGCAGACCTAGACAATTTGCTTACAAGTGCAGAAGATGTGGTCCCAGACACTGGACGTGTTTCACTGATAGGGAGAAATGCCCCTGCTGTATTTGCTGCATATAAAGAAATCTATGAAGAAAAAAGAAGCAAAGTAAACAAGTCACATTGGACATATTCCTGAAGAAGCAATCACCTGCCCAAGAACAGCCTCAGCCAAGTCCTTCAGGTAGTGCAGAAGGTGATATTTACATTTTGTGTGTGATATACGAGTTTAGAAGAAAAATTAAATAAATTAAAAAATACAAATAAAAAGTTTAACAAACTAAGCTTAATTTGATTTACTGTAGTATATAGTAAGTTCAATACCATGTGTGTATATTCCCCCAATTCTACACTAGCCCTGCAAGCTCCATTCATGGTAAGTATATCTGTACTATGTGTATTCATTACTGTGTATTACTGCATGCATATTATGTATATTATGCACATTATTTAACCCTTTTATTATATAGCCATATACAATACAATAGTACAGTACTGTATTAGTTGAAATACAGTAAAGAATGTTGGCTATTTAGTCAGTAGAAGTAGTAAAGTACAATAGGCCTGTACAGTATAGTATACTATATGATATTCGCATAACGTCCTAGTCACCTAATGTCCTATTGTGCACAACCTATCCTGGATGTTAAGCAACGCACACCTGTATTTGTCATCTTTCCCCTTCCTTACATGTTCTGTTGACAATATACAAGAAAATAATTCCATTTGCATCACTGCTGGAGATGTTGGCTTTAAAATGAATGAAGAAAGAAAGCCTAAGACAAGAATCTTGGTGTGTTAAATAACTCTTGAGTTCAAATTGCTACATGAAGGGGATTCTCCCTTTTCTCCATGGATCTGTAACCTTGGAGAGGGAACATTTACATTGCTGAGGCCTGGAGTTCCAGGAGGCTTGCTCCGTGTGAAAAAAAAAAAAAAGTTTTGCAGTTTTTCTAACTGGTTTCTGTTTGCTGTGGGATTCTGATTTGTGTTTTTTTTGTGCTTTAAAGTTATGGCTCCTGCTATCAAAGTGGGCAGAACACTCGCAGAATAAACAGCACTGTTGTCTCACAGCAAGAGACTCTCTGGTTCAATTCTTGGCTGGGGTGCTTTCTGTGTGGAATCTACATGTCTTCCCTGTGAATAACTTGGGTTTCCTCCTTGTGCTCTGGTATCCTCCCACATTTCAAAGAGATGCAATAAGTGGATTGGACACTCTAAACTGGCCATAGGTGTGACTGTGTGTACAAGTGGGTGGTATGGAAGAACAACTACAGCAGGAATAGCCATCCAACACTGTGAACCTTGGCTCCAGATGATTGTCACTGTTGAAGTGACACCGTGACCCCATGTACAAAAATGGGAAAAGGAATAATGATGGATGAATGGATTTCTAATATCAAGATCTGAATGGGAGATATTTTAAAACTATTTAGTATGAGGACCTCTTTTTTTTGCTTGGGACGGAAGGGTGTCTTTTGTTTGTTTTGGGATGTATTCATATCATAACACTACTGTTTTTATCTGCTATCTGTCCCTATTTAATACAGTGTAATTCCCTGTTTATGTTTCGCAGGATCATAAAAGCATTAAAGCATCTCTTTACTGTTGATATGATGGCATGAATTCTCTGCTTATGTATTCTGTGTTTGGGATTTTCCAGTTTTTCCTTCACTTGTATCATGCATGCAGCTGTTTGCTCATGTGCTTTCAATCTGCATTCTGTAGAAAATGATTTACTTGATAATATTTGGTCAGAAAGCTAATAGAAGAGGATTACCACTGTCTGTCATCTTGTTCATACATATTAAATATAACATGTTGAAATCATAGTGTACAGCAGTTACTTTGATTTTTTTTCCTAGCGGGGCTGCCTTCTGCATGTAGTTTACATGTTCTCCTTGCGCCCATATGAGTTTGTGCCTGGGTCTCTGTTTTTCTCTCACATCCTAAAATCATGTTTTTAGTAAACTGAAAATACTACAAATTGCCAGTAGGTGTTTGTGTGAGTGCATGTATTTGTGTCTGTATACGGATTTGTATGTGTGCACTGTGCAGTCTGCATGTGAGTGTGTATGTATCCTGGAATGCACTGGCATCCTGTATAGTACATGTTCCTTACCTTATAGCCACTGTTTACTCCCCCTACCCAGAGACCCTGACCAGGATAAAAAGGTGTAGGAAAATGAATGAAAAATGATATGAGAAAAGTATAACAGTGTCAAGAAAATGTGGCTAAGAGCAATATTCATAATGGGTCTTTTGCTGACAAGCAGCATTTAAAACAAAAATCTGGAAAAGAAGTTAAAGTTGGAGAAGAGGATGATATTTTGACTTAGAGAATGGGTGACCAGTAGATCAGCACCTGATTGGACCTCTAGCAGGGTATTAATCTACAGGTAATGCCCACTGAAACATGAGTCCACCTCTTCATGGCAGCATATCAAGCTGCCATGGAGCTTGGACTGAAAGTAACTTAATGTTCACCATTATTTTATGCTCAGTAGGCAACACTTTTGCTGTTTAGCGAGCGTAAAATACATAAAAAAAAAAAAGTGTGTGTGTGTGTGTGTGTTTAGGTCTGTGTGTGTGAGTGTATACATGCATGTGAGTGACAGCAATATTGACTGAGCTGCTATTTCACACTTCCTAAGCAGTGCGTTTGCTGTTTAGTGAGTGTAAAAACTAAATGAAACAGCAAAAAGTGTACATGTTTCTGTTTCTGTCTGTGAGTGTATGCATGCTTGTGTGGATGAAAGCAAGGAATGTTTGAGTGATCAAGAGAGTGAGAGTGAACGTAATCGAGCACTGACAGCAGCAGTTGCTAAGAGTCTTGCGTACATCTCAACCTCTTTGCTCAAGATATCTGGATAAAGCCTAATTGAAAGGGGAACAAAGGTTCAAAATAGGAACATCTTTTAAATACTGCTGCTATAAATTTACAAAATTGCTTGAATAATAGGGTTTGTGTTAGCATGCATTTTCTGAAGTGCAAGTGTGTTTGTATGTGTATGACAGAGTGAGATCACTCAACCACTGGCAGCAGCAGTTATGACGTATGCATACTTCTCGACCTCTTAGTTCAATATATCTGGATAAAGGCCAAAATAAAGGGGGAACAAAGGCTCAAAAATAGTAACAGACTTTAAATATTGTTATTATAAATTTACAAAGTAGCTTAAATAACAGGATTTGTGTTATCATGAATTTTCTGAAGGAAATAAAGTCTGAAAGTCAAATGTATATCATTATTTAATTACTTCAATCCCCACTGAATGGCAGCAAGCCACACATTTTAGGAGTAAGAGACCAAAAATAAAGTAAATATCTGGATACATTTGTAAAAATGTTATATTTTGGATGTAAAATGCTTCCTCCAACACCATTTACTTACATTACAGCAACTTTAAAACATTAGGCAGAGGAACTATTTTACATCAAAAATATATATAAAAAATATAGTAATAAAAATAAGTAAGTAATTAAAACACAATAATTATACAGACAGCCCATTTTCTAAGTGCAACAATGCCCTCCAGGGAGTGTGTTACTGTGTAAATAACACCTTGTCTGTGGCATTGGTCCTCATAACTCCCCTGGGAGGTTATTTACACAGTAACACACAGTCTGGTGGGCATTATTGCTTGCTTACAACCACGTTTACAATTAATCTGTTTCAGAGCTTTAAACTGTGTGGTCGTATGATAAATGAAGGCACTTTTTAATAGTTTTTGGAATAAAAGCGTGCAAAATAATGAACTGTTTACCATGGACTGCAAGAAATGTACAAGCTACTGCAAGCAAGACTTTGGGTTGGATTCAGAAGCCAGGAAATGGAGCTTTTTAATAGCTTCTTCTGACCTTGAATAACTTTAAGCTCTAATTCAGAAAGTGGATTTTAGCATGCTGCACTAAGGTGCAAGATGGATGAGTGCAGCCTTTCCTTCCTGAGTGTGCTATTATCTGCAGCAAAAGGATGTTGTGTTGACATAAAGCTCTGAATAACTTGGTGAGTGGCAAGGTAAGCAATCTCATTTGCATTACTGTGAAAAACACTATTCCTAACTGTAACCTAAAGTAGCTGCATAGAACACCTACAGCCAGTATAAAAACCTGTGCTCAGTGCCATACATGTAAAATTCTTTAGGGGTGTGCAGTAGTGAGACTTAAGTGCAGCTCAACATTGCAAACGACTGTACACCGATCTTTCTTAACTGTGCATAGAGCCTACAGGTATTGTTTAGTGTAAGCAGTTTGGGGTCGGTTTCAAGTCACTTATACTTCACTTCAAACTTTCTCAACATTGCTGGTTGGCATTAACATCCACTGTTTATCAGCCAATTCAACACAAGGTTTTTTGCACACACCCCTTAACTCCCATTGGTGGGGCCATTAGCGTTATTCATTATGATTTTCCTGCCAGTACAGCTATTTTTTACTTTATTTCTTTCACAGTAATTTAGCTATCATTCCATACACAGTGCTTAATTGTTTCAACAGTTATATGCACCTTTCCTTTCTAGTTAAAGTTTCCCATGTTTGTTTTGATCTGGATAACTCCAACATTTCTACTTTTAATTTGATCTGAATACTTCTAAAACTACAACACTGAAATTACAAAAATATCCACAAAACCAAAGCAATTCTAGAGATTATTTATGTATTTCATTTTTTAGCCCACTAAATCTCAAAAAGACTATAGCTGACATTTAAGGAAGAAAGATACAAGGTGGTATTTGTAATGACTAGGGATTAACCTGTATTTCTCTTTCAGTTAAGAATGTGAACCTGTTGAGATGCTGCAGAATTTATTTATTTATATTTGTAAACCAGGTAGGCAGACTGATCTAACTGGATTATTTTCAGCCATAACTGATATGTTTAGCAAAATACACTGGCGTTTCACACACAGATATTTCAGTCTTACAATTACACCTCATCCATGACCCAGGTTGTCAGCATAACATCTGTACAGATGTTTTATGCATTCAATTGCATACATTCAAGAAATGTTTGTACAATGAAACGTATCTATATGATGTAACAATATTATAAATTAAAGAACTGTATGAGATATAGATTTATAATGCCAGGCAATCCTGGGGTTTGTTATGCTTATTCACAACAGAAAGTGTTGTCATGGCCAGTGTGTATATGGCATTTCTTATAGTTTATTCTGACTTCAAATCCACAAATAAAACATGAATCTTTTATTTTCAGTCATATTCATATTCACCTAGAATTCTACAGTTAGCATGGCACATTGATGCAGATGTTAGCAGCATTGCCTCACAGAGCTTGGCTGTTTGGTTTAGTTCCTGGCTACGGTACTAATTCTATGCAGTCCGCATGTATTCCATGTATCTACATAGGACTTTGACAGGTTTCAAGGTTCTTCTCACATCTCAAAGACACAGATATATCAGTAGATGAACTGACAATACTGTAAACTGTCCACGGATGTACACTCTTATATCTGTCCTGATGAACTAGTATCTCATCCAGAACTGGGTTTGTGCCTCATGCCTGTTGTTTGCCAGAACAGGCGGTAGAGCCTCCTTCTCTGTTAAATCTGATTAGGATGAAATAGGTATTGGAAAATGCATGAATGAATAAATATATTGTCCCATTGCTGGTAACTGTAGATAAATCATAAAATGCAAAAGTCAATGTGCTACACAGCTGTTACTCTGTCAATTATTGTATTATTTTATGTTATTATATTTAAAGTTATCGACCGGGGTGGAGCAGTGACCACATGGACTTATTTCAGTCTCTGCCTGTGTATAATAATACACACAATGACATCAATATAAAGCTTACAATATAAGTTCTCCAAGTTTCCAATAAAACAAGCACACAAAGATAAGAAATTATACCATATAACATGAAATTCAAAAAGGTAGGTTGCCTGTCAGTGTTCTGTGAAGGACTGGCATAGTGTGCAGTAGTGACATCCTTACTTATGCCTGTTGCTTGCTAGGACAAGCTCTTTTTCCTCATAATTATGAATTGGATTAACTAGGTAATGATGTTGAATGAATGTTTGGTACCTTTCACAGCTTGTTGTAGAGATCTGCATTTGGTGTTGATCCCAGTATTCCCAGAATGTTTTGAAATCTAACACAGAGCTATACTGTTAGATACTTTGTTACCTGATTGTTTTAGGGAGTTTGGATGTTCATTGACTGGAAAGCATTTGAGAGCATAGGCAACAGAGCTAGGGAACATAAGAGCATATGCTCCCCCCCATTCAATTACTTTTAATGTGCCATATTGAAATGATGTTTATTTGAAGCAAAGTTATACAAAACAATATGTTTAGTATACTGATATTATTATAGGATGGACTACTGAGGCAATAGCTATGAGTTTCTTGCAGTAGCATAAAGAGTTGTGTACCATACAACACTGACCTTTTGAATTTTGTTGCCCAGCAGTGTATATCACAATTTCTTCCAACAAAGGCCACTGGAAGGATAGGCAGAGATGCTTCTGGTTGCTGTTGAAGTCCTCTGTGAGCTTTTGTGATCAGTTGCTTATGCAAAGTGATGTTATTATATGGGAAATTTTTAAAATGTGCTTTGAGGTAGATGAAAAGGGTAGATTTGAGTACTTCCAATTAATTTATTTAATAAGAGATCTAAAGTAGACTAATATCTCAGGGAAAAGTTACCCATATAGTCTTAGAAGCAAGGCAAGCAGAAGGGCCATGCTCTTCCTTCCTCATTAAGTCATGTAAAGGTCTAAGGAATTTGTAACATGTGTGATCCAGTGAGTTAAGTCTGAGAAATGCTACTGCAAGGAGACAGAGCAAAAATTGTTGCAGCAGTTGTGCCTGCTGCTGAGATGTACCACTAAGTCCAAATGTGTCTTCATAAACTTTTTTTGTTTAAAAATGATCTTTAATTTTAATCTCAAAAATAAACAAATGAGCAGTCTTTTTAAAACTGTCAAACAAATGACCAGTCTTATAAAGCCTTATAAAAACACAGATGTTAACCTGAATTACATATTTTAATGCTTGCATTTATTTTGTTATTGAAATAAAATAAAGACAACATTAAGTTTATGGAAGTTTTCATAAATCCAGCCTGTGTGATATTTGAGAATGTATGCACATATAGAAAACAACCTTGTAAAACATGTATAAATTAGGCAATCTTCTTTAACTGTGTAGTTAGTGGTAGGTACATGACCTTGTAAGACCCACTATTTATCAGACTGTATAGCATTCTGTAAAATATATACCTTTTAACACATCACCATAAAAAATGCTCACTTAGCATCTAATGTTATGCATATGCAAATGCTTCGTATAGTACAGTATATATATCTTTCAAGCTTTATAGAAAAAAAAAGTTAATTAAAAACTGGATTCTACCATGACACCTTGCTAATATGCCCTTTCATTTAGGACTGTTTACATGTGCTATACTTCTTGTAACATGATCTTGCAAATGTATTAATCCTTTGTTATATGCTGCATACACTTCTGTTTTGTCTGCACTGGTAATACAGGCTCTCTCTCTTTCCCTCACTAATGTGTGTGTGAGTGTGTGTGTGTGTGTGTGTGTGTGTGTGTGTGTGTGTGTGTGTGTGTGTGTGTGTGTGCGTGTGTGTGCGCGTGTGTGCATGCATGTGCGTGCATGTGTCTGTGTGTGTGCGTGCATCTGTGTGTGTGCATGTGTGTGTGTGTGCGTATGTACACGCCTGCGCGCGCGCGCGTGTGTGCACGTGCGTGCGTGCATGTGTGTGTGTGTGTGTGTGTGTGCGCGTGTGTGCATGTGCGTGCGTGTGTCTGTGTGTGCATGCCTCTGTGTGTGTGCATGTGTGTGTGTGCGTGTGTGTGTGTGTGTATGTGTGTGTGTGTGTGTGTGTGTGTAAAATCCAACTGTAGTTTATGGAGCACTGTGGTTATGCTAAAAAAACTTCACTCTCAACTGTCCCTGAATATCTTGCCTCATATTCTGTCCTTTACAGTACAGGTACCACCTTAGATATTGACTGATAACAGGTCACTGGCCTAATAGGAGCTATCCAGACAACAAAACAAAGCAAAGATAATAAGCAGTACAACAGAGAGTGTGTTATTATATCATATTTGTACATGTTTTAAGTTGTATGCATATACTTATGGTATGTGCATTTGTGTGTTCTGTATAAAGTGTGTCAGAGTGCTTTAGAAACAGTCATCTAAGTGAAAATGGGTTCAGAAAATCCACTTTTGCAGAGATGAGATGTACTGTACTTTGATAACTCTGATCGGATGAAGGCTCACTCCATTAGGTATGTAGTGAGGGCTTTGCCTTAACCTTAGGAAAGATTCTCATTGTTCATTCTCCCATAACCAGGCATGTAAGGCAAATATGTACAGTCTTTGTGTGTGCCTTTATAGTAAGCGATGACAGTACCTTCAGAAGTAATTGTAAGACACTGTCTCCCTTCCTGACTGTTGTATACTGTTTTACCATTTGTTTTTACTGTTTTTGTGACTATAACTGTACACTCACACTTGTATCCCTGTACACAGATGGAAAAGCTCTCTGTGTCACAAATGTTGGAGGTATGATGGGGAAGAAAAAGATACTTGGGAACATATTTTCTGGAAGTGTGGTGGGTTGCCCAACTTTAAGGATTCCCTGCGGAATGCACTGTTGTAGATGCTGGGTGGGCAGATTGGTGTGATGAGGGAGATTAATTTTCTGAGCTGTGACACATAATCGGAACTGCCTAGATATGGTAAGGCCTTGCTGTGTCTAATTATGGTGGCTGCCAAAAAAGCAATTAAGGAATATAGTAACAGAGATAAAACAACTGGAATTTAAATATATAGAAAGGGATAGCAGCAAACTACATAGGAAAAATGGGAATTGTGGGAACAATACATACAGGGGAGGAATGAGGTTTAAAAGAAGGTAGGACTTAAATGAGCTATGAAATGTTTGACTGAAAATGATTGGGTAGATTAGTGATGTATAATGTTTGTAACCAGGGCTGTGTCAGTATGGTTTGTGATGTAAAATGCTTGCAATTAGGATTGTGTCAGTGTGGTTTGTTTCCATTTATATAAATGTATGATTGCTAATGTCATAAGTGATGGTTTAATAAAAATGTTTCTTTTTTTAAAAAAGAAAAAAACAACAACAAAAATCAATATTGTCTGGGGTACACTGTTCTTTGGTGTGTGAGACGATGTTGTAGATTTTAGCCTACAAATAAAAAAAACACAACAAACTAAGATTTTAATAGAACTACATTGATTTCCTGTAGCTATTGTGTGAAAAACGATGTAGTACCAATAAAAGTAGTACAGTACAAATTATACAAGCAGTAATGCCTAACAGGTAGGACGTTATTGGGAAAATATCAGACCATTCAGGGGGGTTGTGACAACAGATGCCACATGCGGAAGGCCTGTCCACCCCTGGAAAGTCTGTTATTTCCCCAGTAATACCTACCTTGGAGGGCATGATTGTGCTTAGAAAATGTGCTATCTGTTAAATTGTTTTCTATTTGTTTTATATCAGTATATACTTGTTATTGTTTTATATTTTGATGTTGTACGCTATGTATTTTCTGTTGGAGGCTGTGTATTAAATCCAAACACACACACACACACACACACACACACACACACACACACACACACACACACACACAAACATTCTGGTTATATCAGTTATACACACACACATAGATAATATGTGTGTGTGTGTGAGTGTAAGCATGTGTACAGACACACACACACACACACACACACACACACACACACACACACACACACACACACACACACACATGCATACAGAGGGGTCTGAATGGAGAGATGATAAGTAACGAAACAAAGGAGAGAAGCATTGCTGAAACTGAATTCATCTTCAAGTCTCGGTGAGTACCTTCATGAGGTGGATCCTATTTTTCACAAAATCTCACCAAGACGACACTGGTATATAGACTGTATTTATATAGCATACATCATGGACAGAACTGGGTCAAAAATTAAAAAAACGATAGCTGGGTGAACAAGACCCAGGATAAAAAAATTACCCAATCCTGATAGGATCACTGGTGCCAGGACTGGAAAAAATGACAGTGTAGAATCCTCAAAATACACAAACATTCCTACAATGAGCCCAGGCCAGCCTCAAGGGGAGGATGGCCCCCCTGTTGCAGAAGGAAGTAGCAGTCTACAAAAGTCACAAAAACTGATAGGCCAAAGAAGAGCCATAAAGATGACAGAGTGGACTGTTGAGGATAAGAACGAAATTATGTATTGTTACTATTATGCAAAAAAAAAAAAAAACAGAATTTCCAGACACAAGATATATATGAAAAGGTTAAGAGAGAAATTAGAGGAAAGAAAAAAATATTTCCACAAGAAAAAACTGTCAGAAGCCTCAAATAAAAATGTATGTTCATTAATACATCAGGTTTGTGAAAAACAGTATATAGACCAAGAAACTTTGATCTGTTTGGAAAATGAAGCATCTGAGGAAGTGAGAAAATATAAACAACCAAATCAAGAGATTTTTGAAAACTATAAAAAAGAAATATAGATATGGAAAGAAAGAGAGATTTGATATGATGCAATATTTACACAAAGGCAAAACCCAAATTAATCAATATAAAGAAGGCAACCCCAGAGATATTCAAAGAGAAATACAGGCAAAGGCAGCAGATATGGAAAATTTCACAATAAAAAAATAATATAACAAAGAGGGAATGTAGAAAAGAAGATTAGTAAAGCAGAAGTTAAAAAATAGAAGTTGAAGTTATGGGAGTGCCTGCAAAGTGAAGGATTTGGTGTAGAAGGTCTAACACAGGTTACATCTCAGCATGATGGAATGAGTCCCCAAAGTAAGGAGAAACAGGAAGATCAGGAAACATCTGAAGAAGAAATATGGACATAGGTTCATATGTGTGTACTAGGCTAATGGCCCTGGAGCCTTTACAAGCCTAGCCCATAGAAGTGCCCTGGTACTGTGCCATCCAATGTTAGTTCCCAGTTCCTCTATCAAGAAGAGCCACTGGAGTGATCCCTGGGGTGAACTTTCTACTTCCCATCCAATCATCAAGATTTGTCTTGAAGAGGGCCAGTGAGGTGCTCTGCTTGACACATATGGGAAGTCTATTCCAGAGCATGGGCAGTCTCTGGGTTATGAACTTGTCTCTCCAGCATGTTCTGTTGATTGTAGTAATGAGGTTGAGGTCTCTGGAGTGTGTGGTGTCGAAGGATTGGGATTTCTTTAGCATTTCTAATAGAGCTGCGTAAGACATGGCTTTGTAAGTCAAACAGAGATTGCCTCTTAGTAGACGATATGAGAAAGAGAATAGCTGGAGTTTTTTGAGTCTGTCCATGTAGGACATGTGTTTAAGGCCTAGGATCCTCTTCATGAGGTACTTTTGTGGCCTCTTCAGCTGTTGCAGGTGTCTAGTGAGGTACATGCCAAATGGGGCATTATACTCTATGACTGGTCTAATGAGTGAAAAGTACAGAGAAATGATGACCTCTTTCTTCCTGGATGCAAAACCCTTGGTAATGAGATGTGCCACATAGAAGGACTATCTGACCACAGTGGCAATGTGGTGGTCGAAGGAGAGGTTGCTGTCAACATGTGTCCCCAGATCTCTTATAATGCCTTCAGTGTTTAGTGGGCTATCAATGTGGTAATTAGTGGGGACTGAGTTTTTCCCAAAGGGGATGATGATGCATTTTTGGGATTAAGCTTAAGGCCATGGTTTTGACACCAGTCATTGGTCTCAGTGAGGCCTTTCTGTAGGATGTCTGCATCACTTGGGGAGTTAGTAATGGCTCCCAGCTTGCAGTCATCTGTGAACTTGGTCAGCCAGAGTCCCTCTGTGTTGGCCTGGACTTTTGAGAAGTAGATGCCAAACAGGAGAGGACCCAGGACCGATCCCTTTGGGACTCTACTTGTGGCTGGTCAGCAGTCTGACTTGGAGTCCACTACTTTCACACTGTGGGTTCTATCTGTGAGTCAATTTGCAACTCACCTAACAATATAGGGGTCGATGTCTAGTTTGGTGAGTTTATCAATAATTCCTGAGTGAGGAATGGTATCAAAGGCCTTGGCCAGATCAAGGTAGGCTGTATGAACTGCCTTACCTTCATCCACAGCTCTAGTGACTGATTCAAAGAAGTCAACCAGGTTGAGCAGGCATGATCTACCATTCACAAAACCAAACTGATTTGGGAAAGAAAAAAGAGATTTAATATGGTGTAATACCTACGCAAAGGAGAAAGCAAAACGAATCAATACAAAAAGAACAGCACCAAAGATATTTGAAGATAAATACAGGCAAAGGAATCCAGACATGGAAAACTTTACAATGCAAAGCTAAGAAGACAAACAGGAAAAGTAGAAAAGGAGATTAGTAATGGAGAAGTTAAAGAAATAGAAACTGAGGTTATGGGGCACCTGTGAAATGAAGGATTCAGTGTAGAAAATCTAACTCAGAAAGCACCACAGCAGGATAGAGCAATAGACATCCAAATTAAGGAGAAACCAATGAAACAGGAAGCAATTGGTCAGGTGCCGTATGAAGATATTTTGGAGCCTTCCATAGGAAACCAGTATAAGTGTTCACTTGAAGCTGGACAACAAGGGAAGGAACAGGAAACTGGAAACTCTGACATAGTCAATGTTGAGAAATGATAGGCCAGTAAGTTCCCATATGACAGAGCAACGGATGGCACAGGATGAAATTGAAGAGAATGTGCCACAGGAAGATGCTATAGAACTTTCTATAGAATGTCCGCAGTAAATGGAAAACAAAAAATGTGCCCTCAGTTTAGAACAAAATGAGCTAAAAGAAGAGGTGCTTGATTTAATAGAGATAGATAGATCAATGAAAGAAATAGACTGTAGAACGTTAATAAAACCCAAAAAGTCAGAAGTTTGATAAAAAAATTAACACAGTAATTAGGACTGTCCATAGAGATCCATGTGATATAACATAAGTAAACAGGATATAGTACTGTGCAGCTAAATTAATAACTGATAAAGTTCTCCACAAGAATACAAGGTAGTGAGGGAAAGGAAGGGGAGATATTGAATACCATTATGGAAATATCGAATAGAGAAAACTATAAAGCAATTAAAACAAGAAGTGTCACTGTTAGAAGAGAATAGAAGAGGGAACAGATCCACAAAAATATTTAGAAAGATAGACAAGATAAAAGCAATGTGCAGTATTAGAACAGATCAGGATCTATCATGTACTATCGTAAATAACAAACTAAAAATCTCAGCATGTGCGGAAACACTTAGAAGATACGCAGATAAATATAAAGGAAAAGTACAAAATAAGCAATTTATTGATGACTCAAAAAAGTTTTATAGAAAATTGGGAAACAAGGTAAAAGGAATTGAAAGGTCACCAAAAAAGGAAGAAATAGATATATTTTGGAGATGTATTTATGAAGATCCTGTGGAACATAACAAAGATGCTAAATGGATAGAAGAAATAAAAGAAAAAATAAGAAGTTTAAAGGTACAGGATATAAAATGGGATGAAGTAACAGCCAGAGAGATTGAAACAAAGTTAAAAAAGCCATTAATTGAAAAATCCCAGGCCCAAATGCAGTACCTAACTTCTGGTTAAAAATGTTAACATCCTTGCACGAAGATTTAGCCATGAGTAAGAACTATTTATATGCACACCCTGAACAGACACCAACCTGGCTAACAGCAGGAAAAACAATGCTTCTACTTATGAGTGAATCTGCAAGCTACCCTAAAAATTGTAGACCAATAACTTGCCTTTTGATGACTTATAAACTATACAATGGAAATGATGCCAACAGAGTTTATAGTCCTTTAGAAGAAAACTCAATTTTGACAATAGAACAAAAGGGCAATAAAAGAAAGTCATATGGAACAAAAGATCATTTGTTGTTAAATAAAGTCATAGTGGAGATCTGTAAAAAGGGGAAATATTTAAGTATGGCATGGATTGACTACAAAAAGCATTTGATAGTATCCCACATTCATGGATAAAAGAGTTCTTAAAGTTGTATAAGATACACCCTACACTGATTGACTACATTACAGTGACCATGAAACAGTGGCAAACCACTTTGCAATTAAGCCATGATAAAGGACAAATTATATCCCAGGGATAAAAATTCAAACAGAGATATTCCCGGGTGACTCCCTGTCACTGCTGCTATTCTGTCTTGCCCCATGGCTATAATTTGGCTCCTAGAAAAAAACAAAGTGTAAAGACTTCTCATCTTCTCTTTATCGATGATTTAAAACTGTATAGCTTATCAGATGAGGAACTGAAAGCACAACTGCAAGTTGCAAAAATGTTTTCAGATGATATAAAAATGTCACCTGGCCTTGATAAATGTGCAAAAGCAACCTTTAAAGCAGGAAAACTGCAGCACCAAGAAAACATCAGTTTGGGACAAGAATGTGATATAAAAGAACTTGAGCAAGAGTGAGTGCATAAATATTTGGGAATTGATGAAGGATCAACAATAAAACATGAACAAATATGAATAAAACTTTAGAAGACTTAAATTAATCCTGAAAACAGCATTGGCATCTAGGAACAAAATTCAAGCTATAAACCAATTTCCTCTTCCTGTCCTAACTTAAATTTTGGAGGGAATGACTGGTCCCAAAATATGTTGGATAGATTAGGAAAACAAGAAGGATGCTTCATTCTCACCAAATGATTTATAAAAGTCAGTGCATACCAAGATTATATATTCCCTGTTCTGAAGGAGGGCTGGGCCTACTTGAAATTGATTACATGTATAGATTTGCAATCATGGGAATGTACACATATCTGCTGACCTCACAAGACCCAAACGTAGTGAAAGTTTTGAAACATGAGGAGAATAAATCTAAGACGACTTCCCTGCTTAGTCTAGCAGAAGCATATCAGCATCAAGCAGGAACAGAAATCAAATGAGAAGTAGATAAAAATCAGGCAGTAAACGAATGTGCCAAAAAAAAAAAAAAAAGAAAGAACATAAGGTGAAGGACCAAGTGAGAAGGCAAGAAATGTGCAAAATGCATAAATATAGTTGCAAGTATAGAAAACTTCTGGAAGACCCTCATGTTGATCAGGATCAAATGCAGGAATCGTTAAGGTGAGGTGAATTCAAACCAAGAGGTGAAAGGTTAATATTGGTGGCCCAAGACTGTGGGCTACGTACATGTTGGTTTACAAAGTCCATTGAACATGTGGGAGAAACAGACAAATGAAGGTTTTGTAAAACAAATTTGGAAACAGTTGCACACCTCATTGCTGGTTGTGACATACTAATGGCAGAAGGACTGAATACTAAAAGGCATAATAATGTGGCAAGACTGTTGCACTGGGGATTGTGCAAACATTGTGGTATTGAAGTGGCTGAAAAACACTGGAAACATGAGCCATAAAGCATCATAGAAAATGATGAAGTCTACATCACATGGGATCATTCATTACCAATAGTTCAAAAGACAGATGCTAGAAAACCAGATACAGTGGTCCATGAAAAGAAGACAAAAGTAGCATTGATCATTAAAATCACCACACCCAGTGACTAATGTGTCTTGCGTACAGAGAGACACAAAGTCATAAAATATCAGGATTTGCAGGCAGAAACGAGAGCAATGTGGAAGAGATACCCAGACAGTTCCAATAGTAGTAGGAGCAATGGGTCTTATAAAGATTCTACAATCGTATTTAGATATGTTACCAATACATGTAATCCTGAACGAATTACTGGGCACACTGCGGTTGCTGTGAAGAGCA
>NC_056742.1:308393639-308446139 GCF_019279795.1 Protopterus annectens | reverse complement strand
GGAAATGGAGGTGAACATATTATCCATGTAACACAGAGAATTAACTGTGCAAACGTGCATAGTGATACAATTGCGTATGGAAGCTGTGGTACCACCCATCTTTGCAAGTTACTGTTTGGCTTTGTTGCATTAAATGCTGCAACAACCATAATGGTTTTAGCCAGTACACAAGAAACAGAAAACACAAAGGCTACACCAAATATAACTTGACGAAGTATACAGCTATATTTTTCAGGGTAACCGATAAAGATTAAAGGGCAAAGGAAACAGATCAACATGGCAAAAAGAAGTAAATAACTGATGTTTCGATTGTTGGCCTTAACGATAGCAGTTCCAGAATATTTAACAAATACAACAAATATGATGGTTATCAACACCGAACAAGCAATAATAACTGATGTTAGTGCAGCCCCAAGGGGATCACTGTAAGAAAGGAAATCGGTTGATCTTCTAACACACTTATCCCGTCTTTCATTGGGCCAGTCTTTTAGAGGGCAGGCCAGGCAGTCATTGGAATCTGTAACACAAGTGTGAAGAAGTTTGAAAGGGAAAGAGAGAAAGAGATAAATGAGTAAACGCTGATGCTTTATCATTTTTTTGCTGTATCAGAGTCAAACATAAGCAAACTTAACTCCAGTCAGACTACTAGCTAAAACTTCATGAAAAAATACTCTAATCCAAATGATGTGCATCAAAACAGCGACTGTTGAGAGAAACAAACTCAGTCCCATCTCAGATATACTCCAAAATTTAATCCTTTGGGATCACCTTAGATCATGCATTTTCAGAGTTTGTCAGAGTGAGTGATGCTAGCATTAGAAAACACCTTAATATATCCTTCTATTATTATAAAAAAATTACTTTGCATACAAAAAAAACATAAACTGCACTGATTATGTGTTACTTCATCAGTTTCAGTATTTCAAAGAAGTAGAAGATACACAACCAAGCATACACATACACACATGCACTCACACACACACACACACACACACACACACACACACACACACACACACACACACACACACACACGCACACACACACACACACACACGCACACACACAAAACACACATATATACACACATATGAACATTACCCTTATTCATATTTTGTTCTTAGCAACTACAATTATATTGTCCATGTATGTCAAAACAACCATTATCACCACCTCCTTTTGCATCACATATCTAGCATCTTTTATTTTATAAACTACTGTACTTACTATTGCTTTCATCACTAATATAGTCTACTCATGAGACATCCTCTTCTTAAAATACAGTATATATTTCTTTACTCAGCCATCCATTCACGAACACCCTCACCATATTATTCTGATATGCTGACATGGGTGCACTTCACTATCTCGAAATACTGAAATCTCAAATTTCAGTATCTCGAGACTAAAATATCCAAAGCCCAGTTGTGTGAAAGTCCACATAACCGAATCTGGAAATGTCGAATCAGCAGTTGTGGTGGAGCGGTGTGTCAATGGATAGCTGGAGATTCAGGTTAGTGTTTATATTTTAAGGGTTTTGGGTAGGGATTTCAGTGTATGTTAGTGTGTTGGGAAGTTGTAGGTGTAGGTTATGGAATGTAGGTAAGAGTGTGAGTGTGTAAGTGTTGAGAATGGTGGAGTTTGTACATATGTGATGTGTGTTTGTGCGAGGGGAATGTAGAGTGTGCAGTGGTGGGTTTAGTGTCTTTGTCTTTTTAGTGTGACCGCAGAGTTAGTATATGTAAGTAGCAGAGGTGTGGGGGCGCGATTTTGAATTTCGCGCTTTTGGGGTTTCAGTATCTTGAATTTCCGGCTTTATAGTCTTGAGATACTGAAATTCGAGATTTCATTATTTCAAGATTATAAAGTGAATCTGCTGACATGCATACTCTGCTAATTCTATTACCTATTCTATACTTCTGCAAAACATCCCACAAAGCTTAATGTCCCATGGTATCAAATGCCTTACTAACATCATCTACCATCAGTTTCACATCCTCCTTTTTATGTATAACATCTTCCATAATTTCTCTTACAACCAATAACAGTTTCTGATGTCCCTTCACCTTTATACCACACACACATATTTTTTTCTTCTGTAATATCCCCCGTCCTTCATTCCATTCCCCTTTGTATTATGCCGATAAAAATTTTATAATCCATGTTATTAAGTTTGATGGGTTTACAATTTTTTTTTATTTCATTCTTGTTGTCTTTCTTCCATATAAATTTTAACATCCTAATACATAAATCTTCATAAACAAAATCGTCCTTCAACCATTCATTCAGTACATTTACAAAATATCCTCTTTGCCAGTCCATTCATTTTTTGTACATTCTATACCCTATATCATTTGTATCTGATACTGAATCAGCATTTACTTTCTTAAGTACTTCATCCAAGTTACCTATAGTAATTTTTTTCTCAAGTTCTTCCTTAACTTGTGCTGGAACTTTCTGTACTTTTCATTATTTTTTATTTACCATCCTTATACTCTTACGCATATTTTCCACATGCTGTACTACAATATTTATAATTTGCTGTTGTGTTCTTTTTACTTCTTCTTTTACATTTCTCTCATTATATTAATATGTTCCTTTACTGTTTTACTCAAATATGTAGACATAATTTTCCTTCTCCCTTGTAAATAATATATCTGCCTAAAATGTAATGCCTTAATTTTTTCTCAATTTCTTTTAAACATTTCTTTTTCTATATTATAAAGCTCTCTTTTATTATTCTCTAAATTCTCTAAAACATTTATCAGTTTTCCCATTTTCACGTTCTCTTTCTTTCTTATATCATCCAGCCACTAAAAAATTAAAATTTTATACTTTTTTAATTTATTCCATCACTCAGACCAATAGTTATAGAAGTCCTTCATGGTTATGCAATCCTTCCACAGCTGCAATACTTCACATGCTTCAATCTCCAGTCTCCAATTTTATCCCATAATTTCTCATTTGTTCTTTTTATTCCCTTTCTTATTTTAATATACCCCATTTTTTTCTATCAGATCCATCCATATTGCTGAATGGCCTGCAAAACCCTCAAAACTGTATCACCATCTGCTACTCCTAGGCCTTCTGATAATACAAAGAAATCTGTTTCATATCCAATTGTCCCCCCCCCCCTTCAATAAGTTCATTGACTTTTGTTCCACATAGCTAACTTACCACATTTTATCACATCCTATATTTCTTTTCTGGATCTTGCCCTGCTTTTAACATTTTCCTCTTAATTCACAATTTAAGTCCCCCACAATTATAATTTACAAGTTAACCCCCACATAGTCTAATATTTGATTAAACAGTTTTATCTTTCCTTGTTATTTGTATATGCATACAGTGCTATAATTCTGTAAACATATTCTCTCCACCTTACATCCACAATAGTTAATCTTCCTTTCCTTATCAATGTTGCATCTAGTATCTTCACTGTTTGTTTACACAACACAGCCACTCCAGAAAAAACTTTCACTTCCTAAGTCCCATATTATACCCCCCCCACAATTTTTCTGTTTGCAGTCTTTCTTCACTTATCAATAATCTTACACCCTCTAACAGACTAACATCTGCATCACATATAGCACACCATTTCAGTATCCCTGTCCTTCTTACAATGTTAATAATACTGTTCAGGTTTACTGAATGTACTCTGAAACTGTTGCTTTTCCTTCTTTTCAAGTTTAGGGATTTTTTTTTAATTTTTGTTTTCTTATGTTTACCCTTCACCCTATTGGAGATTTCTCCTAGGTCTATGTACAAGTACTCCTTGAGCATCAGAATCAGATTTTTCATGGGCTAGAACTTCCGAACATTCTTTGTGTCAAACTGATTTCCTGACCTCTCTTCCTGCAAGCAAACACTCCCTCCTCCTTTCCCCCTCCATGTTTTTTTTTTCTTCTCCCACAGTTTCTTTTTCACCTTGTTCATCCTCTCCCTTGTCTTCTTGTTATTCTTTTTCATATGTTTTCTTCCCTTTCCCCTTTGTTTTCATTACTTATTGTTTGCTCTTGACAGTCCATACAAAAGTATCTCTTTTTAACACAGCCTGCATTCAGCAACACACTTCCTTGCTCTGTGCCCTTTCTCCCCACACTGGCTACACTGTATCTTGTCACAATTATTAATTAATGAGATAAGTCCCCACAAAAGAAATGTAATTTAGGCTATCCAGAAAATCTTAATGTCCCTCTATGACCAGACACAAAAATAACACTTGTTAAATGTTTCACAGTGCTTTTATCACATTTTAAAGCATCTTCTAAACTCCACACTCTATTCCATGAGTTTCTCTCATCTCTAACTTTCACAATGTTATCAATAGTTTCACACAAACCCTGCATGCATTTTTTTTTAAATCTTCTTCCATTTCATAAGTTGCAAACTATAAAGTAACATTTTTAACATTTATATTACTTCCAGAAAGCAAATAATTGTTATATGTACATAGCTCCAGATATTTCATCAGTCCCTCCAGTTCAAATATTAATTAATAAAATGCCTCTGCCCTATATGTGTAAAAGTCCAAATTTCTTGAGCTTTAAATCCTAGAACAGTTACCAAGTTTTTCCATGAATATCTATTATAGTCTCATTTCTTATTCTCACAGTTGACTTTGTTCCTTTAAAAACAGCTTTACTTACAGTTTGTTGTTGCTCTCCTTTTTTACCTGCTGCCAATACTACATAAGTTTTAACTGCTGCATTCTCTGTTGCCATATCACCTGGTTTCTTTTGCATATTACAACAATCCTCAGCACTTCCGAAAAAGTTATCTGCCATTCTACCCGACAAAACAGCAGGGCTGTGACCTGAATCATCCTGTTTGATTATTTTCAACAGAACATCATTTGCAAGCACTCATGATGCTAGTTCTGTTACCTGCAGAACCCCAAAGGACTTGCTTACTTCATTTTCTACTGAGACAGCTAAATGCTGCTCATTTGTGTCATCCACTGCACAGGAATCTTTATGTACACCCTGATTCTCCATATAGAACTATTTTTTCTCCAAACTGTAATTTTTCTCCTCCATGCTGCAGCTTCTCTTAACACTCTTATTTGCTGCTGCAGCAGACTTCCTGTGCCATCTAGCAGCTGCAGAATGAAAGAGTTGAAGAAGTTCTTCTATGTCATGGACAAAGTTCTCCTAGCTAGTATGATTGCTACCTCGGGTCTCCCCTGAAAAGAGTCCATAGGCCTAGGCAAACTAACTCAGTCAACAAAGTGTAAATCAAAATAATAAGCGAGTAAACTTTAATTGGCTGGGTGGGCTGGTCCTAGGCCTTTTCCAGACATGACCCAGGTGATGAAGAATGAAACAATTTCCACATTAAGTAATACAAACCCCATGAAATACAGTGTAGAACAAAGTTAAACACACTTACAGTAGATTGTGAATGAGCAACCAAAATGGTTTCCAAAATGGAAAATACACAGTGGTAAAACTACTCATAGCATGGATGCTATAAATAACCTAAGCCCAGTAAAAAGAAAACTTGCATGCTATATACAGTGTTCTGCATCTTGTGGTGGAATGTTTTCTGTTTCAGTTGGGGAGACAGAAGAGCACTATTTTGTATGTGGTATTACAAAGAGCATATCAACTAAACAAATATCTGTACATGACAGACTTAAGACATTCTTGTAGTGGGTCGTGAGTATAGCAGACAGCAGAGAAAGAATGCCAGGGTAGTAGAAGTAAGGACAGAAAGAGAAGATGTAAGAACTATTGGAGGATGATATGAGAGAGGGATATGGGAAAGGGAAGAAAGGCTTGTTAGAGTAGTTATATAAGAGATGTGTAGACAGTTTTATTTAAATATTTATTTACATATTTACATAGGTGGTGTGATGACCCCAAACGTGTGTGTGTGTGTGTGTGTGTGTGTGTGTGTGTGTGTGTGTGTGTGTGTGTGTGTGTGTGTGTGTGTGAGTATGACAGTGATTTTATATTGTTGTTCAGTTGTAACAATAAGATGTCTGTTTCTTTGAGCTGATGAAACTAATTAAATTGCAGCTAATAACTAGCTTCCTTTCTAGAAGCAGTACAAAATCTAAAAGACATTTTAAATAAGCAAAGATATCAGGCTTGTCTTCAATTGACTTAAAATAAGCAGGGTCTTTCCAGACAGGATGGTCTCATTGTATGAAAAAGTACTGCTTTCATTTCCTACTTATCCTTGGTCACACATGTACAGCGGATTTCAATGTCACTTAGAAATGTAGGTTTATGATAGAGACAGATGCTACATCCTTGTCCAAAATGTATATGGTACATGACCATGTTTTCCATTTTGTTCCATTAATTTTGTAGTTAGCACCAAAAATAGCCTCTACCAGCACATAGAACATACAGTGAAATAGTCATGTTTACCATGATGTATCCCTGGCATCCCTACTTCTTTCTACCATGAATGAACTGCTTTACAGCTATAAATGTTTATACCATTATATTGTACTCAACTTTACATTTCTTTTTAGTCTTGCATAGGCAACAGCTTGATCCTCTTGTAGAATGACTGCACCAAGACCAAATTTTGAAGCATCACAGGAAAGAGAACATCATAATATCTGAGAGTTGGTGGACTAGCAATTCTCTGTTTCAGAACATCAAATGCTCTCTGGTGTTGCTCTAACCATGACCAGGATACATCTTTACGTGTCAGCTCTCTAAGCAGTGATGAAAGTTGGCTCAAGTCTGGAATGAACTTGCATAGGTAGTTAACCATGCCAAGAAAATGTTAAAGGGCTTGAACAGTGTTTGGAGCTGGCATCTTGAGAATGGCTGTTTGCTTAGAATGGTCTGGTCGTAGGCCTGTACTAGTAAATAAATGACTAACATAAGTAACCTCTTGTAGCCTGAATTTGCATTTCTGTGGATTAAGCTTAAGATTTTCTTGATGTGCCGTGCTCTTTCTAGAACTTTTCTGAGGTTTCTGTCATGTTCATCTTCATCATTATCTCCTACTAGTATGTCATCTACTATGATAGCACAAGGATACCCAAGAAAAAAAGTTGCTCCATTACACTCTGAAAGACTTCACTTGCAGAATTTATCCCAAATGGCATTCTCAAAAATCTGTACCTGCCAAAATGGAGTACTGAAAGTAGTGAGCAATGATGATTTTTTTTTGTCAAGCTGAGTTTGGCAAAATTAACATTTTGCATCTAAGACAGAAAACGCAGTGGCATTTGGCATTAAGGCTGCAACTTCTTGGACTGTGCGCATTGGATGATTAGGTCTTTTTAGTGCTTTGTTCAAATCTCTTGGGTCAGGACATATTCTGATGTCATATGAGTTTTTCTTATGAGCTACCACCATGGAAGGTACCCACTCATTTGGAGCTGCAACTGGACAAGTCACACCTTGTTGCATCATTTTATCTAGTTCGGTTTTGACTCTGTCCTGCATAGCTATTGGAACTTTTTCTGCTGGGCTGATAACTGGATTGACCTCTACATCTAACTTCATGGAGTACACAACTGGAAATTTGCCTAGTTTGTCTTCGAAAAGATCAGCATAGGTGGAAAAATATACTGGGTAAAATTAGAGTAGTGGTCTTTTAAGCTAACTTGGTGGACTTCCTTATTAAATTAAAGCAGTCCCATTTTCAAACTGTCTCTAAACTCCAGTAATGACTGGACATGCCTCTTGACCACATAGAATAACAAGTCGTAGCTTCTTCCAGCAGAGTGACATCAAAGCACTACTGAGCCTTCAGTCTGAATTTCTTCACCTCCATAAGCAACAAGCTTCAGACACCTTGCCAAATCAATCCTTTCACTATGACACACTATAGCAAATGTTTCTGCTGACATAACATTGCATTTGGAACGTGTACCGACTTTGATCTCTGTGGGTTTGCCATTTATCCGAACATTCCAAAAAAAATTTCCTTTGGCCTTAATTCTACTGCATTGACTGTTTCATGAAGTGCTGACACACCATCAACATAAAGAGTAAGGTTGTCGCATTCTAGTTGCTCAACTCATTTCTTAAAATGTTCCCTCTTAATAAAGGAATGTGAGCCTTTTGATTTACAATACCTTTGGAAATGATTCCACTTATTGCATTTGTGGCACTGCTGACTAAAAGCTAAACATTTTCCCATTTAGATTCATGACTTCCATCACAATTACAACAGTTGGCAGTGAAAGTAGGTTGGGGCCCGTGCTTTGAGTTTGCTGACTCACTCGTATGCTTCACTGAGATTGTGCAAACTCTGGAATTTGCTGGAAAGTTCTGGGGTTTACCAGTGAGTGCTGCAGGGGCTACAGTTGCTGCCATGTGCTTGGGCTTGTTTCTTTTAATCATATGCTGCATACTATCAACAGCTATTCTTGTTTGCTTTTCTGTGAGCTCATATATCTGACAAATCTCAATGGCCTTATTCAAAGTTAAATCACTGTCACAAAGCAAAATCTTTCTTACAGCATCATCTTCAATACCATACACAAGTCTGTCCTTTATCAACTCATCCCTTAAATCACCAAATCTGCATGGTTTAGCCTTATTTCTCAGGTCATTTATATATGCTGCAAAAGTGTCACGAGGCTTTTGATCCCTTGTGTAAAATAAGTGCCTTTCCATTGTAACATTTGTCTGGGGGTTACACATTTCTCTAAATTTATGTTTTAAGCACTCAGAGTCCTCCCTTGACTCAGCTGGTACAACAATATGATGGTTTTCCCCCTCTCCTGTATGGATAACAGGTGTATACACAAATGAACATTCCCTTTCAGCGGCTTCTGACCCAGTTAAATTAAGCAGAATAAATGGTCATCTTTATCAGAAAATGCAGCCTGTATGAAAACGTCCTACTCTTGCTCAAACACTCTGCAGTTCTCAGCAATATTACTGTCAAACACAAGTGCACTGGGTTTTCAAAATCCATCTGCCACAAAGTATACACAAGCACACTGAAAATATGGCCCTTGGAATTATGTGCGAACAAACTGTTCTGTGAGCTTGTAATAACATTTAAATGCACAATAAACTCTTTGAAATACTGCACTTTGTGAAATATGTCCATGTTGACATGAATGACTTGAGACGTACCTCCCTGGACTATATGAAGAGAGACATGATTGAATTTGCTGAATATGTGTCCCAGGAGGGTATGTGCCTAGCCTTAAGCAGCATTCTACCTTTACCCAGAATTATGTGTCAACACAAACATAAAATGATTGACTTTAACAATTGGCTTAGTTTCTTGTGTCATTCTAGGGGGATTCAGTACCTGACAGACTGGGAAGATATGATTTTCAGACCACAGTGTTTTGCCAGAGATGGCCTGCATCTGTCGCATTTGGGCTTCAGGCTTCTTGCAAAGGCTCTTGCCTCCCCCATAGTGCCTTTTTTAGGAAAAGTGATGAGGTTAAAACTACCAACTTAAGAATTTCAATGAAACACAAATTAAAGGTCATGCTGCTAAACGCTAGGAGTCTAAACATGAAACTGCACTCATTGCAAGCATTTTTAACCCTGGAAAATGCTGACATCTGCGCAGCCAAAGAAACCTGGTTCAAAGCTGTGGAGAGCACCCAAGCCTTACCTAGTTACTCATCCTATGATACATTCAGACTCCAAATTGTGGGCAGTAAAGCAAAAGGAGGTGGAGTTTCAATATATATTAAAGACATACACACCTCCAGGCTGCTCAAACAGTATGATGCATAGGAGACACTTCAGGTGCAGTTAACTATTGACAAGACCCCTATACAAATCCTATCTAGCTACCAGCCCCCAAATCTGACTCAAGATGCCCAATCCGCCTATCTGGACCTCTTTGAATCTATAAGATTCAACCCTTTACCCTGATCCTTGTTGACTTTAACTACCCAAACATCTACTGGAAGAACTACTCATGCCAGAACACAAATGTATAGAGATTCCTCAATTTTGTCAATGCAAATGCTTTGGAATAGCTAATCGATACCTCCAACAAGAGATGACTATATCTTGGACTTGGTATTAACCAACATAAGTAACCACTGCAGCATCCCTGGTAAGATCTGACCATAAAGCAGTCACTTTCAAAGTCACCATCTCCCCTGACCACCCTCTAGCTAGGGTCAAACAAAAAATCTTCTCCAAAGCTGATTACAGACTCCTGAGGGATGGTATAAACAGCTTCACAGCCCTCTCCTCCTCTCTAGGAACTGGTACCAGTATCCAAAACTATACCAAAGCACTATACGAGCATTTATATAGATGCATGGAATCAGGAATACCCGACAGGACTAAATCATCCTCTGCAAGGAAGAGTAAACCTGTCTGGTGGGCATCTGCAATAAATAAATTCTATAACAAAAGGAAAAAAAAATGCTGTTCAGTACCAAGAAGGAGCAGGTGCCCATCTGGAAGCAATCTCTCCTTTGCCTGAACAAGCAAATAAGAGCACTAGTGAAATCCTCCAAAGCAAACTTCGAGTTCAAATTGGCCAAATCTACTAGAGACAGTCATAAGGCCTTCTTCACATATGTCCACAGTCTCAAAGGAAGCACCCATATCAGTTCAGACCTGGTGGTCAAGGACACCACATATACAAATGCCATAGATATAGCAAACTTGCTGGCTGACAGATTCAGTGAAAACTTTATCCCTCTGTCCCCCCCGTCAGTAAATCAGGACATTCCCAGTACCTGCCCCTTTCCCTTATATCCAGGGAACAGGTCATTACTGCTCTTGCAAAGGCAAAAAATCCTCCATGGGATCTGATAACATCCCAGGCTACATCCTACATGAACTCAGGCAGGAACTTGCAGCACCATTAGCCCTATTCAACTAAAGCCTGAGTACTGTCTTTGTCCCAGCTGAGTGGAATACATCCACTGTCATGCCTCTGCACAAAGGTGGAGCGTCCACCGATCTGGGAAATTATAGACCCATCAGCCTAACTAGCCTGATCTGCAAGGCCATGGAAAGGATTATCATGGATCTCATTAACAACTACTTCGGCAACCTCCAATCACTTGATCCCACATAGTTTGGCTTAATCAAGGGGAGGTCATGTCTGTTAAATTTGGTTGACTTCTTTGAGACAGTCACCAAAGTCATGGATGGGGGGAAGATGGTACACACTGCCTACCTTGACCTTGCCAAAGCCTTAGACACTATTCCCCACTCGGGCATAATAGAGAAACTCTCTTAACTAGGCATCAATCCGTATGTTACCAGATGAGTAGCTAACTGCCTCACTGATAGAATCCACCTAGTCAAAATAGGGGAAGCCACCTCAAGTAGTAGACCCGTAATGAGCGACATACCCCAGGGTTCAGTCATGGAGCATCCATTATTTTGGATATACTTTTCTGAGGTGCAGGCCAAAACCAGTGGGCTATGACTGACCTAGTTTGCAGATGACTGCAAGCTGGGCACTGTCATTAGGGTTGCCACCTTTTCAAAGGGCCAAAGTGGGACATTTTCAGTACAAACATCAGAATTTACAGTCCGACACATACCCATGGTCAGTACAAAGGATAGAACTTAACATTTTTGCCTAAATGAAAGCTTATTCTTGTAGAATTTTAGTTGCTTATTCTGTTTCTTATAACATTTAGGTATTTTAGATACAGAATAACTGCTTTATGCAACTATTACATAAAATATAGGAAATAATTTTGTCCTACAGTCTCAGGGCATTTGCCATTTTTTAAATTTTTTGTCAGGACACAACTGCCCAAAGAGAGACTGTTCCTCGCAAAGTGGGACAGGTGGTAACCCTAACTGTCATCAGTTCCCCTAATGATGTAGACATCCTCCAAGAGGGTCTCACCCAAACAAATGACTGGTGCCAGAAACATGGCCTCAAGCTGAATACCAAAAAATGCATCATCATCCCCTTTGGGGAGAGTGACATCCACACAAATTATCACGTTAATAAAAAAGTCCTAAGCACACAATCAGTCGTGAGGGATTTGGGCATCCAGGTTGATAACAACTTGACTTTTGACCACCATTTTGCTTCCATTGTACGGAAAGCTTTCTACATGGTGCACCTCATAAGTAACGGTATATCATGCAGGGACAAGGAGGTCATAACATCTCTGTATTCTTCCCTTATTAAGGCCCATTATTGAGTACAACATCCCATTTGGCATTTACCTCGCAAAGCACATGCAGCAGCTGGAGAGATCACAGAAATTTCTCACCAGGAAAATCCAGGACCTCAAAAATCCACCATACACAGATAGGCTAAAACCCCTATCCTTCTACTCAGTTTCATACAGACTTCTCAGAGGTGACCTCTGTCCGGCACACAAGGTGATCTTGGGCGCCGACTTGATGGGACTGCTGCATATCCACAAGTCAAGCTCCACTCGAGTAACCCACATGTGCGGCCTCAGCCTGGTCTGTGACATCAATAGGACTTGTTGGCAGGACAGATTTCTGTCCCAGAGACTCCCCCTTCTGTGAAATATACTCCTTCTCCACGTCAAGCAAAGTACCTCTTTTCCCCTTTTTAAGCGCAAACTGGATAACTGGATGGGAAACAGAAAATACATCTCTGGGATTCCACCCGTGTCCCTGCTGGACAGGTGCATTGAGTGCTGACTTGTCTAAACATGGGCTAAACTCATGGCTAGGCCTATAAGGGTCTCAGGGCCAATAGTCTAGTAACTTCCTATGATCGTATAATCCTATGTTACCCTCTAAAATGGCTGTATTTTGCAAAATAACTTTACTGTAACACTGCACAAACATGCAAACACTTTATACACTTCTGATATCTCAGATATCATTGACTAATATGAAAAATATGGATTCATTAAGCATGTATTGAAAAATGCAGGTGGGGTATTCCTTTTAGATGCTTTAATACATAGAAACACATCAGGATGGATAGCAGCATCATAAAATACAAATGAACTGGTTAACAGACAGCCCTTATATATATATATATATATATATATATATATATATATATATATATATATATATACATGCTTACATCTCAACAGCTAGCTACAAAATAGCAGTCAGGCTCGCACGTGCTCAGTATTTATACACTTGTGTAAGCCCTTGGATAACTTCTTAAAGGTGCATACACACACATAACTACAACTGCAGTACTACTACAGTCTTTACCTCTTTTTCTTTAGATCAGTACTTCTGTGGTTTGTACCTGAAAACGTAAATAATTCATTACTTCAGCCAGAAATTAGGAAACAGTTACTAACTGAACAGTGCTACACCTGGTTCCATTTTAGAAGGACCCAACAGCTCAAATCTTTTAGAGTCTTGAGTGTGCTGGTAAGGACTGTTTAAATTGATCAGACTGAGATTAAATTCTGTTGTGAAGTCTATTTTCATGCACTTCGATTTACTATTTAAGCTCTCCGTGTGACTAGGCACATTTCAATAATGATTAATATTTCATTTTTTCATACTATATAATAACATATTTTCTAGGGTTTGTAATGAATCATTGATGGAAAAATCCCATGAATGGAAATTTTTTTATCAAAAATGACGAACAATACATTTTCAAAACAAAGCTTAAAATATTACCTTTTGCAGGAAGAGGGGCCCTTGTAGCCACCATGTGGAGGCCTTCACCTCCATCATCTCCTTACTTAAATATACTACCTCTACAGTTGCACAACCATTGGGAAAAGTGAAAAAACTACATCTTTTTAACACACTACATGCACAGGTATATTAATGGGAGACTCATTAGGAGAATTGACAAATGGGAAATGTGACTGGGGAGTTAGTTATCAACAAATTAGATATTAACCACATGTAAGGAAGCTCACGCTTAGCTAATGTGAGTTTTGGAAAGCTTTCAGTGCTTGATATTTTATACAGCTTTTCAAATAAAAATGTATACATTTTGGTAAAGTAGATAAAAGAAAATTCCAACAGGTGCAGTGCACATAATTTTGACAATCATAAAGTTTATATCTAGCTATTATATTATCTACAGAGAGTAATTTTATATTAGTTATCTTTTTACATAAGCCATCTAAAACACTATGTAATTTACTACACACCAGGGAGTAGGTCTCCATGTCAGTGTTACTTTAAGCCAAAGCCAAAAGTTTTGTACTCATAAAAACATCATACAAGTTCTACTATTCAACTAACCTTTTTCACTCCGTAAGGAAATCCTCCTACCCTGTTAATATTAGTGTCTCAGCTTCCTTCTCCAAAACACATATTATTTTAGATAACATAATTCTATTCTGAAACTCACATTTCTACTGCTGCCATTCCTGCAGCTTCCCTCATCTACCCCTTACTTTATATTAGTACTCCAAAGGTCATTAAGAGCTACCAGCTTTCAGTCTTTCTGTACTGGACAATGCTTTCAGACTTCTCTTTGTTCTCTTTGTCTTCTTTCTCTCCATCCTACTTTGAGCTTACATTCATAAACTTTCTTACCATCACACTAGTCTTATACTTGCCACCATATTCTCTTGTTCTGACTTACTGTAGTCCTTCTTCCATCTCTTTTTTATATAATAAGTACTAACTGTATTGGCTCAATATAATATTACAGTTTAATAGAGTTTTTCTCTTTCTTTAATTTTTAGAGCCCATGGTCACTACATCTGACGTTGATACTGCAGGATGTCTGCAACAAGGCCCTACTCCTACAAGTTTACTAAGAATTTTGTCATTGTATCATTTAAGGACATTTATCATGAAGACCCTTACTGTGTATTAACTTAATCAGTTAAATACATGCCTGCTGTATGATTGAAAGTCTTTGTGAGATAATATGTGCACTCTAAGGATTTCTTACTAAGTTGCCCACAATCCCCTTTTTCTTGACCAGTAAACTATACTGCATTTGCCAGTTATTTAGCCACAGGAAATGACAGAAATGTTTTATTTTGTATCTCTTTGTACTGGCTATAAACTTATTGCTCTCAGTTATAATTTGACCTGAGGGTAAGATGGTTCCTGTGCTTAATTATGCTACTCTTCAGCTTATCCTCTATTCGTCTCCTCCTACTGTGCCATCTTTCATCCTACGAGTCAATATTATCTCTCAACATCCCTCCAACTCTGTCCCAATCACCTATCCAAACTTCCTATTTACACTTTCCACACATTGTACCTAACCTATTTAATATTGTCCCTCACCTTCATTCCAAATACAAACTGATTAACTGCACTTCAACTCAAACCAAAACAAAATGAAGTGCAATAATCCTCTCCAAAATCAAGTATGCATAGTTCCCCAGTATACTAAAATCCTTCTAGGAGGATATATACACCCTAATCTTGGCCTCATCTATCACAATGAACACAAAGATACTTCTCTCCCACACTCTTCTCTAACCCAACAACAGCCAATCCCCAACCCTAGTGATCTAATTTTTTGCTGCAATAAATGTTAGAAGCATAAGAAATAAGTCTGATGAACTACATGCCTGGATTACCCAACATAATCTGTGCTGAAACTTGAATGTGCAATACTCTATGCAATATTTTTGCTTCACAGGTACCTGTTAATGTGAAAATTCCAGTTTGTGCAATAACTACTTGTGCAATACCCTAAACAGCACATTTCTATACATGTAATGTCTGTAAGTGTCTGTCCTAGTATTACTAAATAGTAACTGTATTCATGTATGTTTCTTGCACTGGGAACAAAGCAACATAATTTTGTTTACCTGCACTATGACCAGATCTAAATGACAATAAAGTTTACTTTGACTTTGACTTCAATGTACTTGCTGTAAGAGAAAGTTGGCTTAAGCCCAGCATAAACGACTCTGAAGTTATACTTCCTGGCTATGATATCATTCATAATGACCATATAAAGAGGAAATGTGGTGGAATTGCTTTAACATTTCCCAAAACCTACCACATTTCCACTTACAGCAAACCAACACCAACATTCAGTTCAGCAGAGCTTCTTATTGCTTTCCTCAAAATAAACAGTTATAAACAAATATGTATTACTGTCCTTTATATCCCTCCTGGAAACAATACAGCTATACTGGAAGATATCCTACACTGGATATCCATAACTTTTCCACAAGAAAAAATACTACTTGGTGATGTGAATGTCAATTGGTTGAACATAAACTCTAACTCTGCTACATCTAGCATGAACTTATATGGTTTCACACAATTAATTAATAGCCTCACACATTATAGCAAGGCACCAAATTCCCTATTGAACTGGATCCTAGTATCAGACCCTAGTAAATACACCACCACAGGTAAAATGTCAGGTACTCTCAGTGATCATCTCACACATTCAGTTAAACAGCATATTTATAAAACAACAAGCAAACATTCCAAGTTCAACCCAGAAATATTCATCACTATACTATTATCTATTAACCAGGATTTCCTACAATTAGATGATGCTGTAAATGAATTCAATACAACTTTTCTAAATATCCTAAATAGCCTTGCAACTCCTCCAAGGAAGAGACTAAAAAGAAATAATGCAATTTGGTTATACAAAAAGAGTAAAATGTGAATGCAGGCTAGAGAAGAAGCAAGGAAAGAAGGGCAAAAATATAAAACACCTCAATATCTTGAAAACTTTAGAATGTTTCGCAATTGTACTAAAAAGCAAATAAATGAAGACAAACAACTATGATATAATAACTTTCAGAATAATATTAAACACAACCCTAAAAAATCTTGGACATCCATTAAAGAAACCTTATATCCTTGCCAAAAAAATCAACCCAAATCCTTCTCCTGATAACTCACCACTCGAAGCTGGAATGCTGTTCAATTCTTATCTTACAGATAGTATAGCATCTATAGCCAAAGATTTTTCAACATCTAATCCCAACCCTGCCCAACAGCCAGATATCACTACATCCACTTTCACCTTCAAACTTGTACCCACATCCTATATACCTACTCTTAAACAAACAAACCATGCTCTTCTTTAGCTGATGACCTTCCAAGCGAGTACCTAAAATAGCAGCCAATAGCACTGCCTACCCTGTCTCAATCCTTATAAAAAGGTCAATCCAGGAATCCCACATTCTGTCTCTCTGGAAAAAGTCACACATTATCCCCCTGCACAAATGAATAAATTCAACAGACATTGATAACTTTAGAACTATAGCAATCTCCTCTCAGCAGAATACTTGAAAACTGTATTTAAAAACAATTGCTAGGCTATCTCCTGCAGGATGAACTCCTCTCTCTTACACAACATGGCTACTGTCCTTACCATAGTACTTGCACTGCCCTCCTAGCTTATACATATACTGTCAATAAAGCTAGAGGTAACAGCAAACTTGTCTCTTTCTTATTTATAGAATTGTCTAAAGCCTTTGATACAGTTTGTTACACTAAACTTCTACTTCAAATGTCTTCACTAGATCTTTCTCTCAGCACACCCTTTTGTGTTTCAAAAGGTACCTGTCCTATAGGTATCAGTCAGTAAAATGGCACTTCATGCCCTCTCCTTACCTCCCAGTCACCACCTATCCTTGGTTCCCTCCTCTTGAACATTTCCATCAACACCCTCTCAACATCCATACAAAAGGCCACCCTAATACAATACACAGAGGAGTCCACTCTCATTTGCATATCTAACAATAAGGTACACCTCTAAAAAATTATTCAGGAAGCTTTAACAGCCACTGAAACATAGCTTCATAACTCACAACTCATGCTCAACCCAAAAATAACCAAACTACTACTTTTTTTCCCAACTCCCCGTCTCATGAAAAAAACAAACTTTAAAGTCTTCTCTTTTGATAATTCAACCATTGAAGTCACTTCTCATATCAAATTATTAGAGGTGATAGTAGATGATAAGCTTACATTCAACCTGCATATACAAAATTGCATAAGAAAAACTCATCAAAAACTAAAGATGCTTTACAGAGCTAAAAACTTTCTCACCAACACAACTAAAACTACACTTGCCACTACTTATCCCCCCCCCCCCACTTCTTTATGGTGCTCCCATCCTTACTAACCTCCAGGCTTCACAAAAATTAAAACTTGAACAATGCTGTAGCAAAGTTGGTAAATTTGCAGCAAATTCCCCTTTCAGAACCCATCACTGTATAGCACTAAAATGCCTAAATTGGTTAGAACTGCTTCATCAACCAGGATATACACAGCTTCTTACCACCTATACAATTATCCAGTATCCATCTGCCTGTCCAGCACTAAAAAAACACTCTACACAACTATGTTCCTAGTTGGTCATTGCAATCCAGTGACCAAAAACTCCTGTCTGTCTACAAACCTATCAAATCTGCTGGGCATTGCCTGTACTCATGCTAAGGCTTGGAACTCCTTATCTGAATCTAGCAGGTGAATACCCCCCTCCTGTCATCTTTAAAACCACTTTGAAAGATTTTCTAGGTAAAATCCGGCTCTGTTCTTGCTCAAAACCAGGAAAAACTAAATCTCTAAATGTGAACAAGTACTTTTTCTTTCCTTATACCTCCTTACTCTCCTTTCTTCACTTGCTTCCTTACTTATATCAAATTATCTTCCCTGACTTTTTCTAAGCCTTTGAGCTATGATATAGAATTGGAATTATCTAGACATAGTAAGGCCTTGCTGAGTTTAATTATGATGGCTGCCAAAAAAGCAATTACTAGAAAATGGAAATCAAAGTCTAAACAAACTTTACTAGAAGTAGCGAAGACAGTAACAGAGATAAAACAACTGACACTGGGATCTTTAGAAAAGGGTTGGAGCAAATTACATAGAAAGAAATGGGAAATGTGGAATCATTACATGCAGAGGAGGAATGAGGTTTAATTAAAGGAAGGCAGGATCTGAATGAGCTATGTAATGGTTGACTAACAATGACTGGCTATGTTAAAAGTGATTTATAATGTTTTCAGCCACAGTTGTGTTGTGTTGGCAGGGTTTGGAATGTATAATGTTGTAACTGAGATTGTGTCGTAATGGTTTATTTTCATTTATATAAATGTAAAATGGCCTGTGTCATACATTATAATTTAATAAAGATGTTTCTTGTTTAAAAAATAATTATATCATAAGCTTGTTTTTTCCTTACTTCATATTGCAGTTCCTGTTTGTACTAGATTAACTTACCTTTAATTTCTCTACAACCTGTCTAAACTTTTTATAAATATTAAATGATTGTCATATAACTTGTATCAATTCTTAACCAATATTTTTATATTATCACTAATTTGTTACAATTATTTAAACTGCAGTTTTTTTTTATTTTTGAAAATTGTAAAATTATTGCTCTTAAAACGTTTTGTAATAATTTGGAGATTTTCTCCATGGACCTCCTCTGAAAATGGGCTTCTACCCAGTTGGACTTTCAGGTAATCAAATGTCAATAAATAAATAAACAAATAAATGCTAGACAAACCAGTAACACATTGACTTTGACATTTTTTCTGACGTGGCTATGGTTACAATGGCCTGCTGAGCTACTTGACTTGGGTATTGTTACAGTAATCTTTAAGATACCCACTAGTTTTATCAAAACACTTATAAAAAAAATAAAACCTACCACCCTCGCTGCTAACCTCCTCCCTGCAGAGTACTTACAAATAGCTGCAGATGCCATTGCATATTCCATATCTATCCTTATTAACAGAACCTTAACTGAAAGCGCTATCCCCTCCCTCTGGAAAATATCCCACATCATCCCACTCCATGAAGGTGGTAGTTCTACAGACATATCCAACTATAGACCCATTGCCATTCTTTCTCCACTAGTCAAAATAATGGAGAAATGTGTACACAAGCAACTAATGCAATACCTTACACAGAATAACTTACCATCCAACTCCCAGCATGGTTTCAGGCCAAACCATAGCACCACCTCAGCCCTCCTTTCCTTTACTAATGCCATAAACCAAAACAGGAATGACAATAGGCTATCATCCGCCCTCTTTCTTGACATATCAAAAGCCTTTGACATGGTTAACCATGAACTTCTCATTCTTTCTCTCAAATCTATTTTCCTCAATAAGCACACAATCCAGTAGTTCCAGTCCTACCTGACTGGTAGACAACAGGCGGTACTATGGCAAGGCAAACTCTCCAGCCAGCTACCTCTCACACTTGGTGTCCCTCAAGGCTCCATACTGGGCCCATTACTCTTCTCTATTTCTATTAACAACCTTCATACTGCTATCCCTAAAGATACCTGCATTCAATATGCAGATGATTTCACTCTGATCTGCTCAGCCACCTCCCCATCCGAACTGCAAATCCTAACCCAAAATTCATTTAGCACTTTTGAGAACTGGCTTGCCAACAAATGCCTACTGGTGAGCCCCAATAAAACTAAACTTCTTCTCTTCACCCCCACTAGTAGATCTGCCACACTTTCATTCTCTGTCATGTCTAACAATGGTACCACTATCTCCCAAGATCAACACACCAAACTTCTAGGGGTTATCATAGACAATAATCTGAAATTTGACTTAAAGGTCAACAAAACCATACAGACCATCAATAAGAAGCTTGGATCACTGTATAGAAGCAAGACTTTTTTAACCCCACTGGCTAAGAAGGCAATTGCCCAGTCACACCTACTCTCTACTCTTTTATATGCCTCACCTATACTCTCAAACCTCAACAAATCCAAACTATGTAGGCTGTCCCATAGCTACAACCATATTGCCAGATTTGTCACTGGCTCCACCTATAGAGCCCACCATTGCCAGAACCTGAAACAATGAGAGTGGCTAGAACTGCTCAGCTTAATTCAATTCAATCAGCTCTTAATAGCGCACATAATTCTGTACCACCCTGAGGATACCCCCTCACTTATAAATATTATTAAGCCATATAGCAACCTGAGATACCTACGGTCAGCCAACAAACTACTGGTCCAAACCCACAAAGCTAATAACTCTGCTGGTGAATCCCTGTTTGCCAACATTGTTGGCAAAACCTGGAATTCATTGCCAAACTATATAACCATACAATCCTCCAAAAGTCTCTTAAAAAAAAAAAAACCCTGAAACAGTATCTCAAAGTGAACTGGCTTTGCCTATGTACCAACCCTGATTAAGTTATAAACTGAAACATAATCTGTAAATATCATAACATGCAACTATGTCACCAAGCTCTATATCCAATATGATGTCTCTTGCTTTTAATTGTGTCTGTCCATGTTAATTGTGAGTCCCTACTAGGAACACTACTAAGACATTGTACATACTCACTTTGTTTTATATTTTCTAATGTTATCCAACTTCTTGTGTAATCTATGTAAGTTTGTCTATTTGGAGCTTTTCTCCCTGGGCCTCCGCTGAAAATGGACATGTATCCAGTTGGACTATCCTAGTAAATAAATGTAAAATAAAATAAATAAATAAGATAGTTTCACCTTGTTCACTGCAGCGGCTATTTTTTTTTGATGGTGCATCTTGAATGCTGGTTACTTCAGTTTGATAGCTGCCTATTACCACTTTGGTAGTTCTGGTTGCTGATGTTGGTGTGATGAATTTCTCCATGGTCATACCTATGGCTTTTATATGGATACCCTCATCTATTTGCTCTGTACTGTAAGTCTGACTGTTCTAATCATGACAGTTGTCAGTTTAATACACCAAAGAAACAGCTCCAACAGATAAATTTAAAACCAGAGTACTCAGACACGAAGTAATGAATACAATTTATTGGTAAGCGCTTTTGATTAGGCCGTCCAACCTTCTTCAGACAAAAAGCAAAAACATACAATACCTTAAATACACATTGTAATAATCAATCACTTAACCAATTAACCTTCTTAAAGCCATACAACATAACAATAATACAAGTATCCCCCATATTAAATTATCTTATTTAAAAACACTAAATTATTTAATAAAATTACCTATAAAATCTTTTATAGACTGCGGTGGTGGTGCTGCAGTAGCGTTGTCGCCTCACAGTAAGACGTTGTCCTGTTCGATTCTCAGCTAGAGTGTCTTCTATGTGGCAACATGCGTGAATGGGCATTCCTTTACTTGAAGGTTGTGCGTCAGGGCCCGGCAACTCGGCACGTAAAAATCTACTTCCAATCATTAGCAGACCGGAGTTCCACTGTGGCGACCCCTAACCGGTTAAAGCCGAAAGACACAACAACAACCTATAAAATCTTTTGACTTTTAAAACACTCGACAGATTTATTACATCGTTAATACCTGGTGGAACTGAAGCATTTAGATAAATTTGCCACCAGTACTCTATTCTCTAGCATTATTTTCCACGGTCCACCCCTTGGGCCTTGCTTGTTCTAAGACCACTACTAGGACAAGTAAGTGCTAGTAAATCAAGTATTATTAATCAAGATGAGCATATTGAATCTCAGATATATAATGTGAATACTAACTGTCATAATAATGGCTTACATGGAGCATCAACAAAGATGGATTCAAAAATGTGTAATGCCTTTGTTACAACATTTACAGATGATAGTCATAATATTGCTAGCATTATACATAAAAATTGGGAAATTATTTCATTAGATAAGGATGTATCCCATGTTTTGGGTACTAACCCTAGTATTATTTATAAAAGAGATAAAAACTTGAAAGATTGGTGTAATTCTTTCTCAAAACAAGATAATTATGGAATAGGGAAAATGTATAAATGCAATATGTGTAACCAGTGCAGGTATATCTTGGAGTGTAATAATATTGTATTGTGTAGCAGAAGTATTGATATTAGAGGACGATTTAATTGTAATACTAGGGGAGTGGTGTATGCTGCAAAGTGCTTGGATTGTACAGGCTATTATATTGGAAAAACGGAACCTAGACTTAGACGACGCATTTATGAACATCATTACAATATTGGTAAGGCAAAATGTACAAATGCATTATTTAGACATATTCAGGATAATAATGGCCACAATTTTAGTTTTGTGGTCTTAGAACAAGTAAGGGATGGCCCAAGGGGTGGACCATAGAAAATAATGCTAGAGAATAGAGAGTACTGGTGGCAAATTTATCTAAATGCTTCAGTTCCACCAGGTATTAATGATGTAATAAGTCTGTCAAGTGTTTTAAAAGTTAAAAGATTTTATAGGTAATGTTATTAAATAATTTAGTGTTTTTAAATAAGATAATTTAATATGGGGGGGATACTTGTATTATCGTATTATTGTTATGTTGTATGGCTTTAAGAGGGTTAATTGGTTAAGTGATTGATTATTACAAGGTGTATTTAAGATATTGTATGTTTTTGCTTTTTGTCTGAAGAAGGTTGGAAGGTCTAACCGAAAGCGCTTACCAATACATTTTATTCATTCTTCGTGTCTGAGTACTCTCTGGTTTTAAATTTTTCAGTTGTCAGTTCAATCTGTCCTTCAATGATGCGAACATCATTTATTTTGGATTTCAGGTACTGCTACAACCCATTACAGAAATCTCCATAATTTATTTATTTGTTTATTTATTTATGTTGTACCCAGGAGATAGTTGACAGAGGATATGTTTGAGATTCTGCATAATTGAGCTTCTGGCTGTTACGCTATAGCTTGTTTATATGGACATTATGCATGGATGTGAACTCCTTCAATGAATTATAAGTCTGTATATTTAAACTATAAATATGATGACAGGTCACCTATTTGTAACAGCTTGTTTAATTGATGGAAAGCATTCTTGTAGTTAGTCTCTGTTGTACACTCTTTAGTCTGCTTTCATGAGGCTTAACTGCAAACATGGCTGCTAAAGTTATTTTAAGCTACAGTCTACTAAAGATGCAGCAGGAACATTGGGAGTAATACAGTTTTCATTTTTTAATTACTGATTTAGTGCTTTTTCTCATATTTGTTTACTTTAAATGTGTATTCATATTCTATTTTAGCAATGGCTTTTTTTCAACTTTTAGTGTGCATTCTTTATATTGTCTGGATTTGTTATCTGTTGCAAAAGGGTCATGGCTGAAAAGGTGCCTTTATGGTCCAGTCTCCATACCTACAAATTAGTAGATAAATTATTACTATTATTATTCAGTATCATATGGCCAAGCATGGATTAGTTGACTCCTGAATTAAATGGCTTATTAGTTATTTGCAAAAGAAGTACCAAATAGTCAAGTGAGCCAATATAATATCTTCTCCTCTTGTGCCTGTCAAGCCTCAAAGATTGGTTCTTGCTCCTCTTCTCTTTATTATTTTTTGTGAATGCTGTGTGTTGTCATTGTTATCCACTTAATATGCTCATCTTGCTGATGTCCACAATATAGCACTCGGGTACGATAATACCTGATGTCTCATGAAGTCTTCAGAGAAATATCATTCATCTCCAGTCCTAGTTAGAATGATATGTTCTTGCATAGAACAAAACTAAAACCCAAGCAATGCTCTTTTTCCCCAGTGAAAAAAAAAATAAGAATCACTCCTGAAGATAATATATTTTGTTAAACTTCTAAGTGATTCCACAGATCACAGTCCAAAGCCAGGCTTGCAAATTAAATCAGTCATATATGCCGCCTGCAGTTTTTATTTACTTAGTATGCTTTATACCCTTCTGTAACATGCCTCTCTTTTACCCATACTGCATCCGCTCATTGGCTCAAATCATGGCTGGTTTGTGCCATCCTTCTGATATGTAACCACATTCATTTCACATTGTATACCCTAAGAGCATGGATTTCTTCTTCCATGAAGTGTGGCCCTAGTAGTTCTCAACAGATGATATGGCTGATATTACACTAAGGTCTCATCCCTGTGCAATGCTATAACAAAATAAACAAATGTGTTTATGGTTATGCCTTTAAATGCATCACTGTGAAAGTATAACGGTATATTCTCACCTCAGAAACAATCCCCTAACAAATTCCTTTAAAAAAAATTCTCTCTCTGCCTGTCTGTCTGTCTTTCTCTGTCTCTGTCTCTCTCTTTCTTTCTCTCTCTCTCCCTCTCCGAAACCTCTTCAGATTTTTAGTATTCACACCATTTGTTTCAGAATTATGGAATAATTTTCCCATCAGTGTTTTCGTGAAATAACCAAAAATATACATTTAGAAAAAACTTCTTTAATTACTTTTCACAAACTGACCCTACACATGGAGCTAGGTGTGTCATTATTACTGCCAAGCTGTGGGAAAAACACCTTAGCTGTTGAGGGTACATGTAAGGCTCCATTTAACAGGAAGAATTTGGGAGGCAGGAAAAGCCAAGAAGTTAATTTGAACCATCTGCCTTTAGAGCTCTGTCCACTAACCCTGCCAAGGTCAGATTCCTGAGTGTGAAAAGAAGCCGTGTAGATTCTCCAGGGAGTGATGAGTATAGTCAGAAGATATCCTGTACAGAGAGTTTTGGAGGGTAATTCTGAAGCCAGACGGGCTGAAAGCTGTAGAAAGCCTTGTGAAGGCCTTGTGAAGGCCTTGTGAAGGCTTTGAACTAGCTATGTATGCTGATGGAAACAGACAAATATTGTAGGGTAGGTTTTGTCTGTGTCAGTCAGGCCGAAGAACATACTGTAGACATATTTTGAACATCTGTTATTTGGATAAAGGAACTGACCTTTTTAAATGCTGTTTGTTTTAAACCACCGTAGGGTGGAGAAACTTGTGTTCACTGGGGACAGTGAGAAGACTGAATTAGAATGCTGATTTTCTGTTTCTGCTACTCCCCATATTTTGACAAGAAAGTTCAACTTTTGTTTTTTCCTTTGTTAATAAACTTGTTAATTTCCACAGAAATGCTTAAGACTGGTTTGTCTTTTTTACTGCAACACAATGCATCAAGTATTATTTACTTATTTTCTCTCTATCTTCATTATTCTAATCTCTTCCTTCTATTTCTTACCTTTATTTTACCCTTTCCTAATTTGCTCTCTACTTCTGAGTATTACTATTCTACATTATTATCTATATTGACTGTGTATGTCAAACATTCTCTTTATATTTCTAGGTTATAAATATATTCATAGCATCTGTTCCGTTTTTCTCTTTTATGACTAGGATTTTGTTGTTGAATGTAAATACATTTGTTTTATATTATTTTGTATTCTGCTGAGTGTTATGATTGTGTAGCTGTGAACCCTTTCTCCCCAGGCATTTGATGGAAATGGGCCATGCCCAGCTGGACTGTCCCACTCCCTAAAGTGAAATAAATAAATAAATATAACAAATAAACACATAAAATAAAATAAATAAATAAATTAGACTGATGCACTATACATACATCAATTTCCAATGAATGTAAAATAGTTTTTATCTATGAAACAAGTTTAATATTTCATCATCTGATAACAAACTTTTGAATATTTATTTGTCAAACATAAGTAGAAAAAGAACACTGTAAGTCTCAGCTTTCAGGTAACAGACATAGCATAAATTACTTTGAATGAGTTATTTGTTAAGATTGTTATTTATTTAGGATCGTTATATGAATATTATAATGGTTAAGGTGTATACCTCACAGGCAAGAAGTGCAGGGTTTGATTCTCACAAAGGGAAGTTGGCTAGGCTTAGAATTGCCTACAAATGCAGCTAGCGTAGTACTTACCTATGAACTTATAATAAGGGCTATTTTTATGTATTTATGTATGATTGATTGTTAACTGGGCTGGTCTCACTGAACATGTAACTTTAACAAGAGTCACCAAGACAGAAAAAAAAAATCCATGCAAATTCATGTGAAAACAAACTTGGTCAGGCTGAGAAGTCAAAATAATAGAATATTACAAATAAATGCCATTATAATGGAATAGCATGTGGGACAGGTATAATTAGAAATTACTGAAAAATGTCATAGGTTTGAACTAGACAAACCTTTATCATACCATAAACATTGTCAAAATGCATCCTGTTGTGTTGCAAATGTTAATAATTGTTTATTTATTTATTTTTTAAGGGCCACAATTATATTTCATTTGTTGATGAATATTTAGAAAATAGAGCAATTAGTGTTTTGTTAAACAGAAACATTGTTATTAAATTATCACTTATGACATAGACAATCATACATTTATATAAATGAAAACAAACCTTACTGACATACTCTTAGTTGCAAACATTTTATATCACAAACCATATTGACATAATTTTAGTTAAAAACGTTATACATCACATAATCTACCCAATCATTGTCAGTCAAACTTTACATAGCTCATTTAATAAACCAAAATAGTTTTGCCTCACTGAGATAAGTGAGTGAAGAAATGATTGCTTGTTTTCTAGAGCAGCAACTAGTACTAGCTGCAGTCTGGAGCGACTGATTGGTTTGTTACCAAAGGCAGCTTTAGGCTAGAGTTTTCATGAATAAGGAATACGGTTTATTGTGTCCTATGATTCCTGAGTATCCAGATGGCCTTGTTGTATTTCATTGGGATGGAACTTAAAGTCTACTTCATTTCTGGGTAGCTTTTCCAGTTTTTTTTTTCAGGCTTGTTTCTGTGCAGATAGGGAAACTGGGTCAGTGAAAATGGTACAAAATCAAGGTTTTGGTTCATCTCCTGCAAATCTTTTTTTTTCTTACTAAATAAAAGCAGAAAATGGAAAGTGAAGACCGACAAGACTGTGTTGTTCACTTATTTTCTTAGGTAACTATTTAAAATGTCAGGATCCTCTAGACCGATTCCTGAAATGTGGCGACTGAATGGCTGAAAGAACGGTCTTAAATATACTAAGTCCCAGATGTCATTTCTCGGAATATTCCCTTTTCTCTGAGTTGGCATATATAAGTTTGGGGGTTGTGAGGGGCTTGCCACATGGGGGAATGCTGGGGGGCTTGTCTCCCCTGCAAAAAGAAGTTTAAGGAGAAGAGAGATTTTCGAGATTTACTCATCCATGGATTTTCAGTCTTTCTTTTGGGTTTTTGGTACTTAGCATTTTGAGTGTAGACATTTCAATAAGGAGCTACTTTCTTATGTACTAGAACTGTAGCTCCTACTTAACAGCTTGTTTCTTTTCTCTTTTTCTTATTTTCCATGTGTTTTTAAATTCATTTGCAGTTTCTGATCCTTATAGTGCAGATCATAAAACAACCTTGTTGCCATACTCTGAAAGACTCATATCCTGCCTCTGTCCATAGAAAGATATAGCCTCTAGAACAGCACACAATATTCCAGATAATATCTATCCACCTACCTGTATAATAGCTTCTTGTTTCGTATGGGTGATACCATTTCCTATGTATCCCAGTATCCTATTAGCCTTACCTGTTACTCTATCATATTGCTTGCCTTCACTTAGATTTTCTGCTGTGATTTCTCCCATTTTTATCTTTCTGCACATTATTATTTCCCCTCTGGTAGTACACTGACTTATACCGTAAACTGTTCAGATTGTTGTAGAATTTTGTGTTTTTGGCAAAATACTGAGGACTGGAGTCTCTAAAGAAGGACAGACATTGGAATTTCAGACATTGTATATCCTTCAGAAAATGCATGTCAAAACAAAGCTTGTTACTCTATCAAATTTCTAAGTTTATAGGAGTAATATTTAAAATGTGATTTTGGGCCTTTGCCCCCCAGTTATTTTTGGCTTTGCCCAGATTTCTTGTGCTAAGAGGCTGAGAGGTATGCACTGCCTTTTTAGGCTTTGTTTCTGGGTACATAATTTTGCATTGAATTCAACAAGCTGTGTTTCTGACAATTTTTCTAATTTTGCTAAATCTCTTCACAGCCTTTCTTTAATGTCTTGTATATTAATCCTGTTACATAACATTTTTCCACCAGCAAAAATATTAATAACTTCTTTTTGCTTTTATGTCACTCATAAAGACTTTGAAGAGGGCTTGCCCCAGTAAATTTCTCATTCTTAAACTGCTCATCATCATCATCCTTTTATTAGTGTGCACTTTATTTAATATGACTATTTGTGTCACAAGGCTGGATTCAGAAAACTTTGCTGCATTGTAGTGAGTGAATTTGATTGACGAGCAAACACATGTAATGTGTGTGAAAGTCAGAGACACACAATTGGTAGGGAATGGCAAGCACTAGGGTCAGGTGCAATATATGCTAATGGCTGTAAAATGATATGATAATCAGCAGTGTTATTAAATTGAATGGCTATGTGTATACAGATGAGGCAAAACAAGATGGCGGAGCGATTCAAAAATGTGTAAAAGCTGCAGCTTGTAGCTGCATATGTTGTGTAATTGAACTTGAATGAATGTTTGTGTTCATGTTAATGGAATTATTAAATAATGTCAATGATTGCCACAGCACTAGTAAATATGTATATTATACTGCCAATACAGTGCAGAACGATGTGTGTAATCAGCCCTGGAGGCACTGTGTCCTCTGACTACTCCATCAGTTTCATAATGCCACATATCAGCATGTGGAGAGAGCATATGTGGATTCTCCTCATCACAGAGGAGGATAGGAATACTGTGCTGTGTTCTGTGATATAGCCTGATTCCCTGAGGTACTGGGAGCCATAGATTATACCCACATTGAAAAGAAAATCCTACCTGATGGACTGGGAAAAAGATGTGTGAACTACAAGGAATATCACTGTATCAAGTGCCATGTGGTCTTTAATGCACAGGGTATCATCTACAATGTATCTGCATGCCACCAGGACAGTTATCATGACTCCTGTTATGACACATCTGTGACCTGTACCAACATTTTGCAAGGGGTAACTTCCCTTAGGGCATCTTGTTGATGATGGCAAATATACAGTGGAACCCTGGATGATGATTATCAGAAATGCACAAATCGAACAGACCAAGGATACAACCATGCCCAACCACAAACAAGGAGCATTACTGAGGGCATGCCTGGGCTGCTGAAGGCATATTTTCACTGTCTGGATTTATGTGGTGCTGTACTGCAATATGAACCTGCCATGTGTACAAAAATATTATCAGTGTGTGCAATGATACGCAGTGTGCAATGATGCACAACATTGTACTTAGAAAGCAGATACAGTATAGTTTGTGCTTGCAGGCCTAGCAGTCCCCAGGATACCAGTTTGTGGAGGCTGAGTCAGATGGGGAACTGGTGAAGAATCAAGCAGCAGGACATGATCATGCCAGATGCAGGTGAGTGCAGTTTGCCATGGACTGGCAAAGAGGTAGCAGCTTACACATAGTATCAGAACACAGTAACCCGGAGTAAAACAGATCCACTATAGTAAAAGTGATGCATGCAAACTCAACACAGACTGTGTGTACCCATCCATAGGCTGGCAGCACTGCGCATTCTACACACACAACCCAAGTAATAATGTACAAAAGGCAGGATACAGTTATCATCATTTGCTGTGGTGAGAAAGGAAAAAGTGTGGGTGTCTTTCACAGGGAAAAGTGTGAGTGCTAAGGACCACCATTACATCACCAGTTTCCCCTTGCCCATATAGGATGCTGATGTTGTTTCTGACAGTCATATATCTCTATCCACTGTTTATGTAATGTCAAGCACTTAAGTTAATGAGCAAATGTCTGCCACAGTACACCTATAACATTGCAAGATTATATAACTGTTTTCATATGAGTGTGTGCACTCTGTACAAAAGACAAATGTTTTCATTGAAACAAATAGCACAAGACCAGCCAGAATGTGTTGAATTGTGCACTGAGTATGTGCTGGTTGGTATTCTCCCATTGTGCTTAACAATCCTGCCTTTCCCTTGCAGTACCCCTCTCAAAATACCTTTCAAAAACATTGAACGTGTTGGCCAAATTATTTCATTATGTAAATAAATACAACAGCAGTTACCAGCAGCCATACTTGACAAAGTAAACTTGTACAAGCTGAGATTCAGTTTGCATTGATAAGAAGTCTGAGATTCACCTATTGCAAATTTCCAGGTTGCTGCTGTGTGAGTTTTTCTATAGCATGACTGGAGTCGTTGCCTTCCCTTGCACTAACATAATGCAAATGTGGCTGCTTGGACACAATGATAATGATAATTAGGGCTTAACTTATTGTTTCTGAGCTGCTCAACTGGCATATTGAGATAACGTGCTAAAAACTGTGATCAGTCGTACTCACTGCTATGCACACTCCTGGATACCTGTGGGCAGCACTTTACATGTGTGGTAATCAACATGCCTTTAGGTGGTAAGTAATTTCACATATCCTTTTAGAAATTGGTTCTTCATAATGCCTACATTCTTAACATCATATAAAGGGATACATAACTTCCATGTTTCAAACCTTAAGGTGACATTGTGAACCATTATAATACACTACATATTTTAGCCTAGCCTGTTGTCTACCTCACAAATAAGATGCCCATTGTTTTGCAGAAGATGGCACATGAGAATAGGTATGGGCATGAAGTATTTGCCATTTTTCTGTGCTTCTTCTAGGTGAGACATCATGGCTGGAGAAAGAGAAGGAGAAGGTGGTGCTCCTTTTGGAGTAGAAAGTTGCTGTGTGGAGAAGATTAAAATCCTTCTCCACTTCCACCATAAAGACTCCTTGCAGAGGCTCTTGCAGTAGGGCTATCAAGGGCCTGAGTATAAGTTTGTACCCTGGAGTAACATGGCCCATGCTGATACCTGTGCCACTGGCATTTCATGCAAAAGGGAACAGTGCCATCACCAATATAGAGACATGAGATGTTAACAAATTGAACTCCTAGGCCAATTAAAGGATGAGGCTAGGGACAGCACAGCAGTTTTGTACTGTAAGTACAACTTCTATTACCCACACATAAACTGCCAGTGCATGCCATCCACAGATCTTAAATACTGCTAATTTTTTCTCCATAACCTCTGAACATATCTCTCAACTTCTTAGCACAAAAAATCTGGACAAAGCCAAAAATAATGGGGCGACAAAGTCCCCAAAATAGGGGCACATTTAAAATATTGCTCTTTTAAATTTAGAAAGTTGCTAGAATAAAAGGTCATCTGTTACCATGGAGTTTCTGAAGGATATGAAGTCAGAAACTCTAATGCCTGTCATTATAGAGTGAATTCAGTCCTCACTGATTTGCCACAAAAATCCAGAAAAAACACAAATTTTATGAGGAACAGACCAAAATATGAATAAAAAATCTGGATATTCCACAAAAATCTGTACAATTGAGAGGTATGCCTCTGAAGCAATTGCAGAGAAACGGCAGTGGCACTAGGAAAGAATAGAGCAAAGGGGTGAGTATATTTGCTTCATCTTGTACAGCTTTTAATTTAAGAATATATTCAGGGAGTAAAGATGGAGTTTTATACAGGACAATTTATATACATTACTGCCACATATGTACTAACTTCCATAGTTCAAAGAGATCAGTATGAATGTTGGATGGTATTACTGTGTGCATGTCAGGATGACTGTTGGATGGTATTACTGTCTGTGTGCATGGCAGTGTGACTGTTGGATGGTATTGCTGTCTGTGTGCATGACAATATGTTGGATGGTATTACTGTCTGTGTGCATGTCAGTATGACTGTTGGATGGTATTACTGTCTGTGTGTATGACAGTATGACTGTTGGATGATATTACTGTCTGTGTGCATGGCAGTATGCCTGTTGGATGGTATTACTGTCTGTGTGCATGGCAGTATGACTGCTGGATTGCATGTCTGTCTGTGTATGGCAGTATGACTGTTGGATGGTATTGCTGTCTGTGTGCATGGCAATATGACTGTTGGATGGTATTACTGTTTGTGTGCATGGCAGTATGACTGTTGGATTGTATTACTGTCTCTGTACATGGCTGTATGACTGTTGGATGGCATTACTGTTTGTGTGCATGGTGTTATGAATTTTGGTTGGTATTACTGCCTGTGCCCATGGCAGTATAACTGTTGGATAGTATTAATGTCTGTGTGCATGGCAGTATGAATCTTGGCTGGCATTACTGTCTGGGCATATTGCAGTATTACTCTTGGATGGCTACTTGTATGCATGACAGTATGGCTGTTGGATGGGGTTTACCTTCAAACTGTTGAATGCTAAATGGTTGAAAATGAATTGAATGCACTATATTGAATGATCAAAACGCTGAAATAAAATTAGTCTAAACTCACAATATCGAAAATGATTGAATTTGCCCATTTCTGCACTATAGTGCGATATTGGCGGTTGGGTGGCATTCGAAAGACATGCTTAAATGGGCGTGCCTTCGTTGAAGGTTGGACGTCGAGCTGGCACCTCTGCATTCGTGAAAATCTACTGCCAATCATTAACGGACCGGAGTTCCGCTGTGGTGACCCCTAACTGGAAAAAGCCGAAAGACAAACAACAACAGTGCGATATCGGAGTTGGTATATTTAAGTAGGGGTGTGGGGGGGTGCAGGGGGCATAGCCCCCCTACAAAATAGTAGAGAGGCTTGAAAATAGTAGAGGTGATCTCATTGCTTTTTCAATTAAATGAGTCTAGACATTTTGATCATTCAGTGTTTTGGGTTTAGGTGTTATTTTTCAACCAAATGAAGATTAGACATTGTGGCATTCGACATTTTGAAGGTAAACCGCTGGATGGTGTTACTGTCTGTGTGCATGGCAGTATGAATCTTGGATGGCATTACTGTCTGTGCACATTGCAGTATTACTCTTGGATGGCTACTTGTACGCATGGCAGTATGACTATTCGATGGCATTATCATTCATGTGCATGACAGTATGGCTGTTAGATGGCATTACTGTCTGGGTATTTGGTAGTATAACTGTTGGATGGTATTACTGTCTGTGCACATGACAGTATGACTCTTCAATGATGTTACTAACTGTGTGCTTGCCAGTATGAATGTTGGATGGTATTACTGTCTGGACAGGGCAGTATAACTGTTGGATGGTATTACTGTCTGTACTTGGCAATAAGACTGTTGGATGGTATTACTGTCTGTATGCATGTCAGTATGACTGTTGGATGGTATTACTTCCTGTGCACATGGCAGTATATGTGATGGATGGTATTACTGTCTGTGCATGGCAGTATGACTGTTGGATGTCATTACTGTCTGGCCATGGCAGTATGACTGTTGGATGGTATTAGCACCAATGTGCTTGCATGCATGCTTTCATATAATTTGAGAAATGGCTCAAGATGTTATGGCTTTACATTTACATTGTGATGATGCCTGCAGGTTCAAGCCCCCTTCCAATGTATATTTGATATAATTTGTAATTTAAAGAGTCTTTTTCATTATAACATCTATAATATTATAAGGGAGATATATTGATGAGGTACATCATTTCATTGTCGAAGTTTGTTTTACAGACCATGGTTTGGTTATATCACCTGTCTGACTGCAGGCTTCTCTCATATTGTAGATGTAGCTCTACATGTTTAAGCTGTACTGTATTGATTGTGTGTGACAATGTTTCTATGGTCAAGTCTCACGCTTGGCTGTGTGCCATCCTTGGACATCTTAGAAGTGTATTTCTAGTTCCTTCCATCAAAGTATCTGTGAGAAGGAATATATTTTCCTTTGCATATATACATTTGTCTCAGATGTTCTATTACTGTCTGTTGGACTGCAAACTTTATTTGGGCTATCCAGGTAGCTCAACATATTAAGGCTTTGTCTTTCAGAATACACATGATAATGGCTGCAGGTCTGAGTCCTCTGTCAGCTCTGTCTGATGACAGTCTTGGTAAAATAAGAAGTGTGTTTGTTGTTCCTTTAAGTATAGTTCTTGTAATTTTATCATACTAAAAATGTATATCAGCTTCATTTTTATTGTATCTGTACTTCTCTCTTCCACACTCTCTTTGTCTCTGTCCTTGCTATTACAAATATTTATTTGGTTTATTATTTTGTTTCTTTCCTTTTATTTTACTATTATATGTAGCATCATCTAGATCTGTACCCTTCCCTTAGCAAGGCCTTTTGGCCTCCCACAGATGGTAATAGTAGTGCCAGTACCACCACTACCATCAGAAACACCCACAGCAGTTTGCTTCCAGCCTACCACAGTCACCTCCAACACCTTCTACCCCACCCACACCACCCAGTACAGGCATCCCTGCACTAGACACTCGTACTGTTGCACCCACTGGAAATGACAGCTTTGTCACCCTTCTGCAGTTGGCAGAAGTAGTGGCGCATATCATTGATGGGAAATTAGACGCCCAGATTGGCACATGGAGAACCTCCTCCTATGACTCATTGAGTTGTATAGCTGTCCAGCACTGGCTCCACCATCTGCAAGAGCCCAGTGGTGAGAGAACCATGGGTGGTGAATAAGATCCCACTGGATCATAGCTGTCAGGAGCAGCAGTTGCAGAATCCCATCCTATCTCTCATCCTGATGTTCCCCTATCTTTTGTGTCTCAGTCCACCCATTTGTTGTACAGTCCTCCCACCACTGCTGTCTTCCCTTTTACCACAGTCACCTCTACACCTCCTACCCTACCTGTACCACCTAGTATAAGTAGCCCTCTGATCTCTAATGTCTCCTTCACCATTGTGCTCCCTCTCCCTCAATGTGTTACCGGTCTTGTCTGTCTTCTGTGCTTGCTTGTTTGTGTTCTCCTTCAATCTACCCTAACCCTCTTACCATCGTCTTCCTTCCCCAACTTATCTTTTCTTTCGTTTAAGAAAAATGGCACCTGACTCAGAAAAAATGTATCCCATCTTTACCTCCATTCTGCTCATTCCTTAGGTTTTCACCTTATGTTTACCCTCTGCTTGTTTCCTGTTTTCATCACTTACCTTTATATCAATTACCTCCATTTAGTCTGGTCAGTCATGGCTCTTTAAGGCTTCCAAATTTCTTCTCCTTCTTGCCATTATTGGTCATTGGCTACTGCAGAGCATCGGCAATATGCATGTACAACCGATGAGCAATGCTACTGCTCGTTGAAAAGAAAAAGGCTGGCTTGTTATATTTCATACCGCTAAGACTGCTATTTTTATCCACAATCATGAACTACTTATGCTGAGATATTTCATCATCGATAACACAAATAATCTGTCTATAGTTGCACAATAGTTGGCAGACTGGAGAATGGGCAGTCATGACTTTTCAAGCATTTATCTTTGAAAACTATTACAGTGGCAGATATGGATGCAATCAAAGAGTTTAGAACCCAAAGGTGGTGCCCAGAGGAGTTCAAAATCTTCCTCACCAACACTAAAGGGCAAGGCTGTCAGTTGAAGAGTACCAAGGCCTAGGCTTGACACCTATCCAGTATTTTTCCAGACTCATGGAAATTAGAATGATTCTCCAGTAGTCCAAAAAGCACTGCAAAAACTCTGCTGGAGTTTGTAAAAAAACAATGCTGTGAAGTCCAAGATTACCTAAAAAAGTATGTAGTGGAAGGGGCATGGCTTTGATCTGGTTTTTGGCATTACAAAAGGTGGCAACCCTACCAAGGCCCTCAATATAAGGTAGAGGCCTAGAGGAGCATGGCACAAGAGTTGAGACTTGCTACATGCATCCCAAGAAAAGGTGAACAATGTTTCCACGATTACAATGGTATTAAAAGGAGAAATCCAGACCTTCTGAGCTAATGGATGGCTGAGATGAGGAGGCAGCTACCAACTCTGTACTGTAAGTAAGCCATGGCTTACCCCCCCCCCCACATGCAAACTGCCATTCTGCCATGCAATGTCTAACAGATTCCCATTCCTTTCTCCACAGCCGCTGAGCAGATTGCAGAGAACACACAACTCACAGGAGGAGGTTTGAGCACTTCAGGGAGTGCCAGGATGACTATACCTATTACAGGTTGTGTAACTTTACATGTTAACAACCAGTCAGATGCCATACCAATAGTCAGGGTAGGCATGTGTTTTCACCAGGGTTGTCACATTGTCAAGTGCCCTGAGTAGTAGTTTATTTCTGGATATGCATGATTTGCCAGCAGTGTCATACATGCAGATAAGTTGTTCCTACACACTCAAGTTATGTTGTACACTGTCAGTTGTTTAGGGTCTATTTTATATTAGTATGGTATTTAAGATGGTAGGCTAATAGTTTATTGCAAGTGCAACATGTATGTTAGGAAATATCTCTTGCCCTATCACTTTGAAATATTTGCATCTTTACCTGTTATTTGGAAAGATACAACTGCTCATATAGGGAGTGTTCATTATAAGTGAGGATAGGTATAAAACCTTGCTATATTTTGTTTCTCTCCATGTATTTTACACTTTTATGCAGCAGCATCCAGACCAGAACCCCTGCTTCCATCCAGGTATCTTGCATTACCTCTGATGGCTAATACATAATAGCCATAGTGCCCCCAGCTGCCACTGAGACCTCTACACCTCCAGCAACACTAACAGTGACCACTGCCACCAGCCCTGCCGAGGAAAGTGATGCAATAGCACATGTAGGAAGCACTGAGAATGGAGGTGACATGCATGTAATTGTGCAGCAGCTGGAGGAAATGGTAAAGGACCTTAATGATAAGCAGCTGGATGCTCAAATCAGCTGGTTAGAAACACTTTTCTGGTGATTCATGGATCATGTCCCTGCCCTGCAGTGGCATTAGCATCATTGTCAGGCCTCAGTGATGATGGAGCCCAAGGTGGGGATCAAATTCCCTATGGGTTGCAGCTGGCAAGGAGTGCAGCTGTGTACACCATCCTAACCTCCATCCTAGTGCTCCACTCTCTTTTGTGTCTATGCCCATCCCAGTTTTTTTTCCAGTCATCCCCATCACCATTGTCTTTCCTCTGTGTATCTGATGCCTCCTTTTCTATTGCCTTTCCTATCCCCAATTGCCTGATTGTGTGTGTGTGTGCGCGCATGCATGCGTGCGTGTGTGCATGCATGCGTGTGTGTGTGTGTGTGTGTATGTGTGTGTGTGTGTGCATGTGTGTGTGTGTGTGTGTGTGTGTGTGTGTGTGTGTGTGTGTGTGTGTGTGTGTGTGTGTGTGTGCATCTATGTGTGTACATGGGCATTCTTCTCATTCCCTAATTCTTTATCTTATGTTCTACTCTCTGCTTCCTTTCTCCTTTTCACCACTTTCCTATCTTTCCATTTCTAACCTTTAATTTGGTCAAAAACTAGATCAGCAAGCAAATTTCATGGTCCTTTAAGGCTGACACATAACTTCTCAGTCTTGTAGTTACTGTGCATGCGGTATCGCCCAAATCGCCATTAATGTGAACGCACAACTACATGCACAGCTGATGCTTGTATCTTCCTGCGGCCACACCATACTACTACTCAGTATGGTGCAGCTGGGAAGGATATTAAGGAGCTGTTGTTCTCCCACTCTTGCCTACATGTTTTTATTCTTAATGGGCACTGTGGCTCTTCAAACACAGACAGTAAACAGAGGAGGGATGACTGTGATTGTACATGTTTTTATTCTTAATGGGCACTGGGGCTCGTCAAACACAGACAGTAAACAGAGGAGGGCTGACTGTGATTGTACATGTTTTTATTCTTAATGGGCACTGGGGCTCGTCAAACACAGACAGTAAACAGAGGAGGGCTGACTGTGATTGCACCTGCACTGTTTCTGAATCCTTGGTTTGCCAGTGTTTTACCAAGGACTTAGTTTTATATTGGCTTATTGTTTATTGTTTTTCTGTGGCCCAGTCTGCATTATTTTGGGTTTTGTTATAGTTATTTATTCTGTCTTTATGGATTACTAAGCTCATTATTTATGTCTTTACCCAAATTTAGTGTGGCTGTGGACACAGGATTTAGCAATATGGAAAATACTCTGAATGCCAGAGACCTGACATTGCTGTTACAACAAATAAGCCAGCATTATAATAGGTCAGGTCTTCTTTCACAATTAGGAACATATGGTATGACTATTAGTAGCACTTTGGGCCTACCCTTGACACAGCAAATGAGAGATTCAGGTTGCGAATGTAATAACTCTCCACTGGAATCCTTTAATTTTGCTGAGTGGAAAAATAAGAGTTATAATTTTACCATTGACCCTAATGAGACAACTTACACAAGTGTCTCTTCATTGTCACTGTCTGATAAACTTAAGGAATTTGAGAAACAGTTGCTCAAGTTCAAGAAGATACAACTTGAGAAAATGTATATTTATTCAAAAGTATTGAATTTAAATATGTCCCCAAGGGACTTAGAGCATGGAAATACCCTAATAGTGTAACCAGTCACCCAGATATGTTGACTGAATTAACCACTTTATTTGATAACACTGGGCTTGACATCATGAAACTTATTCTTAAATACAATAATATTGAACTAGAGCAATTATCCACTCGCCTGGATTCTTTGAACAAAACTCAGACCTGACCTTATTTTTAACTGCTATGAAACTAATTATTTAAATTTATTTAAAATGGTCAACTCTATTTGTAATCACATATTACAGCGAAAGATTAATAAATTTAAAAGAGATATGGCTGATTGCGAAAAAGGAAGAGCATATCCAAAACCTCCAGGTCATCATGGTAATCATATCTCCTCCACCAATCAGAACAACTCGGACCCATCCTCCTCCTTTAACAGTTTAAATACAGGAAGTAATGGGATGGCCATCCGTTTAGAACAACAACCAGTACAAAGGTCCGAGAGGATCAAGAACTATTGGAAACAGAAAAATTCATCTCAATTACAGTAGATGGAGGATCCATATGTGGCTCAAGGAGCAAGACCCAAGAAATTTTGCAGGAAGAACTTTCTGTGGAATTAAATGGCTCCAATGTATGTGAAGGTATTGAACAGTTGACATTAGAAATAGTCACTAATACGAGTAATGATTTTAAGATTTGTAACTATTCATCCAAACATTTTACTACTAAGGACGCTGATTTGCTAGCTAAAGGGCTTTCATTTGTACCTGCAAGAAGGGCAAATGTCATTAATAGAGCTAAAGTTATTTGTAAAGAAGTTAAATTTAATCTTGTGCTTTAATGGGAATGAAATTAATCACGGTCCTAATGTTTTACACAGGCCTTGTGTTTTTAACCTCCCTTACAGCAAATGTTACAGATGTTTAAAAGACTTTGTGAATTAGATATTCAGGAGGTTTGTGAACATAAGTGTAAAACTAACTTTTCAAATATGTCTGTGACTAAATGCCTAATATTGGTTGATATCTCAGCTGACCCTAATATTCGGGTCATGAAGTTGGATAAAGGTGGTGGGTTGGCGGTGATGGACCAAGTGGGCTACTCTAACCACATGAATATGGTACTTATGAACAATACTTATGAGATTATTTCTAGGAATGAGATTAATATTTCTTATTCTAAAATTGAAATGTGTTTAAATTATTGGAAGGTCTTATTACTAAGAATGAGTTGGATTTCATGACTAATGATAAGCCTGTTATAGCTAGTATAGTTGGAATTCCTAAACTGCACAAAAGCTTAGAAAAACCTCCCTTTAGGCCTACTGTGGATGCAAAACATTCTAAAACCTTTTTTATATATTTAATTTTTTAAATATTAAGTTGAAGAATGCTTTGGCAAAAGTCTGGCAGATTTGTAAAGTTTCATGGCATTTACAGTTATTGAATTGTGCTGTTGTTCGAGCAAATACAGTTTTGGTTACTATTGTTGTGCACAATCTTTTTCCATCATTCCCAATGACATTGGTCTTAGTTGGTTTGAGAGACAGTTTATAAGCATATGGAATACAATACTGATGAAACCAAAGCAATGGTTACCCTTATGGAGCTGGTATTAAAAAATATTTTTTTTTCATATTTTAAGGGCCAGTATTTTAGACAATCCACCGGGGTAGCCATGGGTCAGCATGTGCCCCCATTTTTGCAAAATATGTCATGGCAGAATGGGAGGATAGTTATTTGTTTAACAGCACCTATGCCAACTGTTGGAGCCTGTACATCAGATTCTTGGTTGACATCTTTCTTTTATGGGAAGATTCTGGTGAGAAGCTTCAAGACTTCTTTACTTATATTGACAATATAACAGAATTTTTGTATTTTTCTCATACATATGATTATTATAAAATAACCTTTTTAGATGTGACCATCAGTAAGGATTTTATAAAGAATGTTTTTGTGTCTAATATTTTTTGAAAGCCAACCTTTTCCAACTGTTATTTGCATTTTTCAATCTGGCACCCTTTACATCAAAAGAATTCAGTAGTCAAAGACCAACTGGTTTGTCTTGCAAGAATGGTATCCGACACCAATATCTTTCAACTGGAATGTAATAAACTCATGAAAATGTTTAGTATGAGAGGCTATCCAGAGGAATTTTTAAAGGAAATTAAAAAGGAGGTGGCTACAAAAAGGGAATTAGGAGTGTTGCAACCTATTTTAAACAACTCCAATAATTTGGAGATGATCCCTAAAATTACAAAAGAAATGAATAGGACATCTTTCATTTGTACATATACCTTGGATAGTGTATCTATTTCTGAGGTCATTAACAAAAATTGTTTTTGACAGAGCCTACACTCCAGAATAAATTAGGTACAAAACCATGCTTTTTTTTTTTTTTTTTTTTTAAAAGGACAAGCCCTTAATTATTTGTTGGAAAACGGAAGGGCAAAAAAGGGCCTCCAGTTAAAATAGGGATGTATAAATGTGTTTTTTATACACAGTGTACTTATATTGTTGAGAGTGACACATTTTTTATTAGAGATGTTAAGTATTTTGTTAGAGGGCATTTCAGTTGCACTACCAGAAATGTGGTATATGTTGCTCAGTGTTTGAATTGCCCCAGTTTTTATGTAGGGAAAATCTCTAGGAAATTGAGAGAGCATATATATGAGCACCTCTTATATTCGAAAAGGAAACTCAACTAGTGATTTGTTTAAACATATTTCTGGATGGAAATCACATAAATTTAGATTTTTAGCCATTGACCAAGTGAAGATGGATGCTCAAGGAGGAATTATTAAAGAATATTTAAATGTTTGGGAGTTACAGTGGCAGATCAAATGAAATGCCACAGCCCCTCCAGGATTAAATTAATCTGTGTCTTTAAGCCTAGTTTTAAAATTAAAACATTATGACGTTTAGATTATATATAAGTTTTATATTTTTATATTGGTATGTGTTTCTTTAAAATACTTAGTTATCTTGTATTAATCATGTGATGGAATTTAAAATTTTCATTGGTTTCAATGGAATAAATTAAATGTGTGGATTTTAATCAACCTTTTCTGATGTAGTTTCTTAGGTTGGGAATGAAAGCGCTTAATTGGTGAATAAAGTATTTTTTATTAAGCAGTTTAAAGTGGTTTTATATTGGCTTATTTTTTAGTGTTTTTCCGTGACCCAGTCTGCATTATTAAGGGTTTCGTTATAGTTATTTGGTCTGTCTTTATGGATTACTAAGATAGTTACAAGGGGAGCCATACTTGCGGAAGGATATGAGTATACTCTTCTTAGCATTTAGTTTTAGTCCAAGGTTTTGACACCAGCTATTTGTTTAGGACAGGCCGTCTTGGGAGATTTTAGCTTACTCTAGAGAGTTTATGATGGTTAACAAGTTTTCCGTCTTCTGCAGACTTGGACTGCCACAAAACATTACCATTAGCTTTGATCTCTGTGAAATAAATGCCAAAGAGGAGTGGCCCAAGGACTGAACCATGGGTTAGACTGGTAGAGACAGTTTTTTTTGGAGAAGGTAGAGTCATTCACCCTAACTTCCTGGCCCCTTTTTGTGAGCCAACTTGCCATTCAATGAATTACACATGGACTGGCATTTAACTGGGAGAGTTTATTTGTGATACCAAATGGAAAGAAGCCATGCAGCAGAAACACTCTTCAGCATGCATGAGCCAAAGAAAATTTAGCCGAAAGAAAACAGTTGCCCAGTGCCACAGAAATTCAAAATAGTGAATATTGAATAAATCCACTTTAATCAACCCTTCAGTTTGGCACAAAAACAGATAAACTGGTTTCAATGCAATTCATATCTTCTTCAGTAACATCAACTGATACAATAAATATAATTAATTTATCTTTCAAATCTGATGCCAGAGTCTATCTATAATACATGAGTGTGAGATGTTGTCAAACACCTTTGCAAAGTCTAGATATGAGATGTCATTATTTTGCCCTTGCCCATTGCTTCAGCAACTTTTTAAAGAAGTCTAAGAGGTTAATTAGGCAAAACCTGCTCTTGATGAATCAGAACTGAGGTGGTTTGAGTCGACAGGTTACCTATATCCTTATTAATTAATTTCATAATGATCCTTTCCATAGCTTTACAATGAGACTTGTCAGGGTTATGGGTCTATAATTACACAGATACATTGGAGCCCCACCTTTGTGCAAGGGAATGACTGTTGCTGTCCTCCATTCATTCACAAAGGCTGTTTTGAGGCTGATATTTAATAGCTTCTGTAAGGGATCAGACAAGTCATGTTTCAGGCTGACCAGGAGGCAACCTGGTATGTGTCCAGCCCCATAGAAGCAGTGTTCTTGGCTTTAGAGAAGGCCTTGAGAACTTGTTCTTGGGAGATTTTGGGGGTGTAAGTGTCTATGTAATATAAAAATATTGGAGCAGAAAGGAAGGTGAAGTTTGAGCTATGTTTATCCCCTAGTAGATTGGCTATATCCTCTGGGTCCAAGCATGTGATAAAATTTACTGTTCGCTCTGTACAATGCTGTCATCATTTCTAAGATTTTTAACATAATTAAAGAATTATTTGTGGTTATCCTTTGCCTGGGTAGCTATTTTCATCTCATATCTGGCTTTTGTTGATTTGATCAGGGTTTAAAATTCCTTGTTTAGTTCAGCAAGAGTGTTTTTTGGTATCCTGAGAGGTAGATTTATTTTTGCATGCAATGAGTTTTTTTTCTTTTTCTGTATTTGGGTTCTATCACAGGGGTTTATTTTTGAATTTGTCATTATATTTATTTCTGAGGTGACATATGCAGCTATGCAGCTATTTAAATGTGTAAGAATATGGCAGTATAGAAATCTGCAAAAGCAGTGAGGTCATCAGATTTGAAGGGGCTTTTGAATTTAGCCAGGTCATCGTTTTGTTTTATTAGAGGAGTCTTTGCATAATCTCTGAATAATGAGGTATTGTAAGAAGCTTCAGACTTCAGTCATATAGTGAATTTGATTGACTTGTGGTCTGCTTGGACCAGGGAGGAAGTTACAATTGGTGGGGACCAAAACTGCCCCATACAGGTAAGGACCAAGTCCATGATTTTATCACCCCTGGTTGGAGTCTGAACTAACTGGTCCAAGGAGTTTGTAATGATTAGTCCTGAAATCTCTGGGCAAATATGTTTGAGGATGTATAAGACCTCCAGTTTATGAAGGTATAGTTGAAGTCTCCTAGAATAGTGTTTGGCATAATACATAGCTCTGTAGCCTCTGTACCTCACCGGGCCAGAACTTCCTTAATGCAAATACAAGTCTAATGAAAAATCTTCACCTATCGATGTTGCTGAATGTAAGCCTTCTTTGAAAGGACAGATACCTACCATGTTAACCTGAGATGATCTACTGACTAGAACTCATGTAAATACTACGCACAAGTCTGCTTTTGCGCATGCTACAAAGATTACCATCAGATCATGCAAACTGAAAAACATTTTTTGTAGTGGGGAAGCCCCCATGTGGGAGCTATATCCCCCTGTATCTTTAGCTAATTATTTATTAGAAGTTCAAGATCACACAATCCCCAGGGAAAGGTATTTTCCCCAACCTGGGGAACCGTCACTCTTTTGACCATCTGTTTTGTTGACCAAAGCTACACTCAAATAAAAGAAATGCCCATATATATATATATATACACACACACACACACACACACACACACACACACACACACACACACACATATATATATATATATATATATATATATATATATATATATATATATATACATACACACACACACACACACACACACACACACACACACACACACACACACACACACACACACACACACACACACACACATATATATATATATATATATATATATATATATATATATATATATATATATATATAGCTCCTTCATCTTCTATAGTTTTAAAGTTTTATATATATATATATATATATATATATATATATATATATATATATATATATATATATATATATATATATATATATATATATATATATATATATATATATATATATATATATATATATATATATATATATATATATATATATCATCTTCTTCTTTCGGCTGTTCCCATTAGGGGTCGCCACAGCAGATCACCCGTTTCCATTTCTTCCTGTCCTCTGCATCTTGCTCTGTCAAACCAATCACCTGCATGTCCTCTCTCACCACATCCATAAACCTTATCTTAGGCCTTCCTCTTTTCCTGTTACCTGGTAGCTTCATCCTTAGCATCTTTTTCCCAATATACTCAGCATCCCTGCTCAGCACGTCAAACCAACGTAATCGTGCCTCTCTGGCTTTGTCTCCAAACCTTCCAACCTGGGCTGACCCTCTAATATACTTATTCCTAATCCTGTCCACCCTCATCACACCCAGTGCAAATCTTAACATCTTTAATTCTGCCACATCCAGCTCAAACTCCTGCCTTTTTGTCAATGCCACTGTCTCCAACCCATATAACATAGCTGGACTCACTACCCTCTTGAAGACCTTACCTTTCACTCTTACAGGTACTCGTCTGTCACAAATCACTCCTGACACTCTTCTCCACCCACTCCATCCTGCCTGTACTCTCTTCTTCACCTATCTTCCACACTCCCCGTTACTCTGAACTATTGACCCCAAGTATTTAAACTCATCCACCTTTGCCACCTCTACTCCTTGCATCCTCACCATTCCTCTATCCTCCCCCTCATTCACACACATATATTCTGTCTTAGTCCAGCTGACCTTCATTCCTTTTCTCTCTAGAGCATATCTCCATCTCTCCAGGGTCTCCTCCACCTGTTCCCTATTCTCACTACAGATCACAATGTCATCTGAAAACATCATAATCCACGGGGACTCCTGTCTGATCTCGTCTGTCAACCTGTCTATCACCATTGCAAATAAGAAAGGGCTCAGAGCTGATCCTTGATGTAACCCCACCTCCACCTTAAATGCAGCCGTCACTCCCACCACAGACCTCACCGCTGTCACACTACCCTTGTTCATATCCTGTACCACTCTTACATACTTTTCTGACACTCCTGACTTCCTCATACAATACCACAACTCCTCTCTAGGCACCCTGTCATATGCTTTCTCTAAGTCAACAAAAACACAATGCAACTCCTTCTGACATTCTCTGTACTTCTCCATCAACACTCTCAGAGCAAAGATCGCATCTGTAGTGCTCTTTCCCGGCATGAAACCATACTGCTGATCACTAATCATGACGTCCCTTCTTAACCTTGCTTCCACTACTCTTTCCCATAACTTCATGCTGTGACTGATCAATTTAATCCCTCTGTAGTTACTACAGCTCTGCACATCACCCTTATTCTTAAAATCAGTACCAAAACACTTTTTCTCCATTCTCAGGCATCCTCTCACTTTCCAAGATTTCATTAAACAATCTGGTTAAAAACTTCACTGCCATTTCACCTAAACACCTCCATGCTTCCACAGGTATGTCATCTGGGCCAACAGCCTTTCCATTCTTCATTCTCTTCATAGCTATCCTTACTTCCTCCTTGCTAATCCATTGTACTTCATGATTCACTACCCCTACATCATCCAACCTTCTCTCCCTCTCATTCTCTTCATTCAAAAACCCCTCAAAGTACTCTTTCCATCTGCTCAACACACTCTCCTCACTTGTGAGTATGTTTCCATCATTATCCTTTATCACCTTTACCTGCTGCACATCTTTCCTAGCTCGGTCCCTCTGAATAGCCAGTTGGTACAGGTCCTTTTCTCCCTCCTTAGTATCCAACCTTTCATACAACTCTTCATATGCCTTATCCTTAGCCTTCGCCACCTCTCTCTTTGCCATGCACCTCATCTCCTTATACTCCTGTCTACTTTCTTCATCTCTCTGACAATCCCACTTCTTCTTTGCCAACCTCTTTCTCTGTATACTCTCCTGTACTTCCTCATTCCACCACCATGTCTCCTTGTCATCCTTCCTCTGTCCAGATGTGATACCAAGCACCTTTCTAGCCGTCTTCCTTACTAGCTCTGCTGTAGTTACCTAGCTATTTGGTAACTCTTCACTGCCACCCGGTACCTGCCTTAACTCATCCCTGAACTCTACCTCACAATTACCCTTTTTCAATTTCCACCATTTGATCCTTGGTGCTGCCCTAACACTCCTCCTCCTCCTCTTCTTGATCACCAACATCATCCTACAAACCACCATTCTATGCTGCCTAACAACACTTTCTCCGGTCACCACTTTACAGTCTCTAATCTCCTTCAAACTGGCCCTCCTACATAAGATATAATCCACCTGTGTGCATCTTCCTCCACTCTTGTATGTCACCCTATGCTCCTCCCTCTTGTTAAAATACATATTCACCACAGCCATGTCCATCCTTTTCACAAAATCCACTACCATCTGACCTTCTGCATTCTTTCTTTAACACCATACCTACCCATCACTTCCTCATCCCCTCTGTTCCCTTCACCAACATGCCCATTGAAATCTGCTCCAATCACCACTCTCTCACCCTTGGGTACAGTCATCACCACTTCATCCAATTCACTCCAAAATTTTTCTTTCTCATCCATTGCACACCCAACTTGTGGAGCATACACACTAACAACATTCATCATTACACCATCAATTTCCAGCTTCATAAACATCACTCTATCTGACACTCTTTTCACCTTCAAAACACTCTTAGCATACTGTTCCTTCAGAATAACTCCTACGCCATTTCTCCTCCCATCCACAGCATGATAAAACAATTTGAACCCACCTCCGATACACCTGGCCTTACTCCCCTTCCATCTGGTCTCTTGCACACACAATATACCAACCTTCCTTCTGTCCATCATATCAGCTAGCTCTCTCCCAATACCAGTCATACTGCCAACATTCAAAGTTCCGACCCTCACTATCACACTCCTAGCCTTTCTCTTCTCTTCCTGCCTTCAGCCATGTCTTCCGCCTCTTCTTCTCCTTCTATATATATATATATATATATATATATATATATATATATATATATATAGTCCAAAATCCAAAAAAAATCCAGCACTCGCCAACAAATACTCCTTGAATGTTCAAAACCTTGTAAACATTACATCAGGGTGAAAGGGACCCAAAAAAAACACACTTGAATAAGCGAATCCAAAGTTTAATCCAGCAGAACAAACATTCAGGCAGCTTACATAGCGGCCATTCGGCTTCTACAACACAGACCGGTGACCAGTTTCACCTCCTGGCGTCATCAGTGTGAAGTAGCATTCAAACAACCATAAACCTTTAAATAACCTAACTCCTACTAAAGGGACAGTGACAAAAAAGTAATGCATTAAGAGCACATATACAAAGCAAAAAGCATACCTAATGTATACTTGAATAGCACACACAAAAAACAATTAAATATGTATACATATGTAAAAAATACACATGAACATATATACACATGCATGTATACACACATAAAAATATATAAGGCAACTAAATACCAATAGTACAGAATACAGGCCAATATTACCAATGGTCATTGACACCAGGTTTGTACAAAGCCTCTAGCTTTATCATCCACATTCTTTTTTTTTTTTTTATCTAAAATATCATGTTTAGTCAAGCTGGACAGCCTATTACCTTTCACTTCATCAAGCCCAACAAAAAGGAGTTGTGCTGAAACATGTTCTAATTTATGCTTGTAAAGTGCACTTCTTTGACGTTTACAACTTATGTCACTCAAGTGCACTGCAATTCTGTTCTTCAAACTTCTACAGATCTGTCCGATATAAAATGCACTGCATTGTTATACAGCCAGATATATTACCCACTCAGTCTGACATTATTAAATATCTGATATCAAAAACCTTAGATGTATTAATTGATGTAAATGGCTTTGTACGTCATACAACCCTAGAATAAACACAATTTCCACAGGCATTACTACCCCTGGGCATATCATTAGACCCATCATTCTTCTGCCAATCAATCATTTTATACCATGAGAGTGATTTCCCAATATTTTTACCACGTCTATAGCTATAAGGACAATCAGAATCAAGGCACTGGTCAAAAAAAGGATCAGATTTTAACACATCCCAATATCTGGCAACAACCTCTTTAATTTTAAAGATGCCATAATTGATAATAAGTCTGGTCTTTGACTTGTTCATCCTAGTTTGTATACCCCCATCTTCCTGATCTTCACTCATGTCTCTGTTTTTAAGGAACATCTCTCTTTTATAATTGAATGCCTTACTTTGTTCCCTTTTGGTATCATTTCTCTAATAACCCCTTCTCACAAACCTATCACCCATTTTTTTCCAGCTCAGTTTTATATCCAGCATCTTCACTAGAGATGTGTCTTGATCTCTGGAATTGTGATCTTGGTATATTAGAAGTAATATGCTTAGGGTGACAGCTACTAGCTTTTAATACTGCATTTTTAGTAAAGGGTTTTCTGTAAAAACTAGTTATCATGCTACCATCTAGTGCCTTAGTTAATCTGACATCCAAAAAAAAATCAATATTATTGACTTCAATCCTGTCAATGAATATAAGTCCAAACTTATTAGAATTCAGATATTTCACATATTCAGACCATTCCTGAATGGTTCCAGACCATACGCCCCAACAATCGTCCAAATAATGACGCCACATAGTCAATTCTTTTTTATATGGGTTCATATCACTATATATTAAATGCCATCCAATATACCCCATGAAGAGGTCTGCATAGATTGGAGCAAATGTAGTGCCTATGGCCATTTCTTTCATTTGTAGGTAGCAATCACCACAAAAATAGAACACATTATGTTCCAGTACTAGTCGTACTAGGGTGATCAAAAAATCAACATGCCTAGAAGAATACAGACCATACATCTCAAGCCAATGTTTAAGTGCCAAAATACCCCCATCATGTGGGATATTCGTATACAAAGATTGAACATCCAGAGTACAGACAAAAGACTCAGGAGTAACTTGTAAATCATTCATCAGGCAAAGAAAATTATTAGAATCCTTTATCCTGGCTCTGACCAAATTCAGTAATGATTTTAACTGATATTCCAAGTATACTGACAAAGGTTCAGTCAGGCAACCTTTTCCCGACACTATAGATCTACCTACAGGGTTTTCAACTGACATATATTTTTAGTAAAATATAGAACCTCTGAGGTTTAGGGTCATCCACAATAAGTTGTTTATATAGAGATTCTCATATAGCTCTATCAGACCTAGCCTTCAAAAGAAATTCATCTATTTTTCTTTTGAAATCCATAGTAGGATCCAAAGGTAGCTTAAAATAAAACCTACCATCATTCAGTTGCTTCAGGGTTTCCCTCACATAATCAGATGTTGCCCATATCACTATTGCACCACCCTTGTCAGCCTTAACTATCACAATATTTTTATTATTTTTTCAACTGAAGAAGAGCAAGTCTTTCTAATTTAGTTAGATTGTCCCCAAAATCCCTAAAAATAACATTCTGGTTAGTGTGTAAATCACGCAATATCATGTCTTCAAACAATCTCACCCTAGGGTGATACGGTGGTTGAAAATTAGATTTTTTAAAACAAAAAGCATCCATAGAAACATTATCAGTGTCAGTCCTATTATTGAGAAAATACTTTAAATTCAAATTTCTACAGAAACGTTTGACATCAAGACAGACATCAAACTCAGAAATAAAGCTCGATGGTACATAGCTAAATCCTTTATTAAGTACACTTTTTCATGCAAAGTTAACTCATAATTAGTTAACTATTAAATCATCCATTTCTTCAGTTGCATTCCTCACTACATCTCCGTCATACCCCTGAATGTTTGTTCTATGTTGCTCCCTGATCTGCCTGTGATGCTTTCACCCCCCCCCTCTTCTAAAGGGTCACCTCTTCCCCTGGATTTTTTATATACAGATGATCTTAATTCCTCCATACCTTCTGCCTCCGTATCTGTACTGGGGGGGGGGGGTTGGATGAAAAATCTGAAGTGCTTGAATCTGTAGCACCTTCTAAACCACTTGAAGGCTTTAAGATGGATCTATTTCTTTTATGTTTATATCTAGATTGTCTATTGGCTGAATCAGAAAATCTCACTGACCTCTTAGCTGTTTTCCAAGAGAAAACGGCACTATTTTTCACATCACCCATATCACGATTAAATTTCTTAAGCTTCTTATTTTTTAGTGCTTTCTCAAAGCTGTTCGCATCACTCAGATACTTGTCAAACAGCTTTCCACAATCCGTTTCACTCTCATATTGCTGTATACCTTCCAAACACTCATCCAGCTTCATTTTAATGTCAGTTAAAGAACGTTCATAATAGTCAATGAGTAGCTCAAAAAACAGTTTAGAAGCCATACATTGTATCAAGCGCCATTTATGCATAAAATCATTATCTTCCTTCCCTACCCCAGGTTCCAAATAGACTCTCAAACCACGTGGTGCTATTTCAGCCCCAATATATGCTTTAAGCAGTTTAATGCGCCATATAATAGAACGGAATATTTTAGTTAGTAAAGTCAGTTTTATTTATTTATTTATTTAACATTTGATGAATAGGAAAGTCCGACTAGGTTCCACAGATCCTGTTTTCAGTGGAGGCCCGGGGAGAAATGCTCCAGAAGCTTCTTTAAACATTTGTTCCATATTCTTGATACGATTCACCTACGTAACATTCTCCATCCTCTTTTCACTGTCACGGCCTTCAAAACAGGCCACATCATCCTTATCTTGCAAAAGGTTGCAAATAAAGTGCACTTTACAAGCATAAATTAAAACATGTTTCAGCACAATTCATTTTTGTTGGGATTGATGCAGTGAAAGGTAATAGGCTGTCAGACTTGATTAAACATGATATTTTAGATAAAAAAGAAAGAATGTGGATGGTAAAGCTAGGGGCTTTGTACAAACCTGTTTCAATGACCATTGGTAATATTGGTCTGTATTCTGTACTATTGGTATTTAGTTGTCGTATATATTTTTATGTGTATATACATGCATGTGTATATATGTTCATGTGTATTTTTTACATATGTATACATATTTAATTGTTTTTTGTGTGTGCTATTCAAGTATACTTTAGGTATGCTTTTTGCTTTATATATGTGCTCTTAATGGATTCACTTCATAACACTGAAATATCACAATACTGAAACTCACAACACTGAAACCAAAATCCTGAAAGTTCAAAATCCTGAAAACTCAAAATATTGAAACTCAAAACACTGAAAACACACATTATACATATACTGAGTTTAAACAAGATAAATCATATTACTTTCCACCAAATATAAGCAGGGGGCAAGCCCTCTGCACCCCCCATGTGGGGGGCTGTGCCCTCACACCTCCTGCTACTTAAATATATCAACTCCAAGATTGCACTTATCTTGGAGTTGATATATTTAAGTAGCAGAGTGTGTGGGAGTGCAGCCCATGGGGGGATCCAGGGTGGCTTGCCACCCTACTTATACTTGGTGGAAAGTAATATGATTTATCTTGTTTAAACTCAGTATATGTATGATGTGTGTTTTCAGTGTTTTGAGTTTCAATATTTTGAGTTTTCAGGATTTTGGTTTTCAGTGTTTTGGTCTTCCATATTATGAAGTTTTCCCATTTTCAGTGTTTTGGTATTTCAGTGTTATGAAGTGAATCCACTCTTAATGCATTACTTTTTTGTCTCTGTCCCTTTAACTGTAATAGGAGTTAGGTTATTTAAAGGTTTATGGTTGTTTGAATGTTACTTCA
>NC_056742.1:308228639-308391139 GCF_019279795.1 Protopterus annectens | reverse complement strand
CTCCCGTTTGATTCTCGGCTTGGCTTGGGAGTGCCTTCTGTGTGGAGTCTGCATATCCTCCCTGCAGTTGGGTAGCATTTCAAAAGACATGTGTGCGTAAATGGGCGTGCCTTCGTTGAAGGTTGGGCATTGCACTGGCACCTCAGCGTTTCATAAAAATCTACCGCCAATCATTAGCAGACCGGAGTTCCGCTGTGGTGACCCCTTACCGGGAAAAGCCGAAAGAACAACATTGTTTCATGCTCATATTTCTGTGATAAAAGCAGTGTTCACCCACACATTCACCAGTTGCAGATACTTATTTTACCCAATGTCATTGCTTTGTATAATGCCACTGCCAACCACTATATAAGTCACTATTGGTTGTACTTCAGCTATGTATTATGTCCACTTTTCCTTATCTCTGCTGCCTGAGTACTTATTTCTATCCATCTCTTCTGCTTCTTGGCATCTCCCTTCCATCTTAATTTAAAGGTATAGCTTAAGCACCACTGCCCCATATGGGCTAGGATTATGCCCTTATGGGCGAAGATGAGGCTTGTTTCTGGCACAGGGTTAGTCTCCTTCTGTTCTGTTTAGTCTCCTCCATTCCTCTGCCAGAGGCAAGCCCTCCTACTATGTTCAGTGCCAGATCCAGTCATTATACTCTGTAATCCTCTCCTTCCTCACTGTGGTAGCTTTTGGCACAAGAAACACTTATGAGAATGCTACTTCCAACAACCTTTCTCTCTGATGCCTTCCTGGTCCTGCTTGCTGTCACCGCAGCTGTGAACATTGACTACCCCTTGATGACCACCTTTATTACATCCTCCCATATTTTGTTAAGTCTAACCCCAAGACTTATCTTACTGTAATGTGGTCTCTTTTGTCTCACTTGCCAAGACTGTTAATCCCCTTGGTGATAAGAATCTTCAGTCCACAAAACCATCTTCTTCAGCCCCATAGTGGCTCTCATTTCCTTCACTTCTTGCTTATCCCTCCTACCTGATACCTCACCTCCATCCACTTATAGCACCCACACTTCCTCACTGTTTTACTGATTGCCTCTTTCTCTGTTCCATTTCTCATTCTTCCTGTACTCTTCCTACAAGTCCTGTCCACTGTTATGTCTGTTTCACCATCCCATCTGCCTGACTAACCCTCCAGGGCTAACCTCCCTGGTGCTGTGATTGAGGAAGCAAACTTATAGCCAGTATCCAAAAACTATGAGGTAAAAGCAGGCCATCTCTCACAAAGTGGGGGTGCATAACAACTACTTCTTCCCCTGCACATACTCACCTGATTCCCCTCAAATGATACCAATTTACTAGCCAGTTACAGAAATCATTTATTTTATCTTTGAATTTAGACATCACTCTGTCTGAAGGTACTGTTTAATGCCAGGTCCTTGCCTTTTTTGAAGGCATGAGCAGCAATCATAAAATTGTCACTCTTAATTTTCCCCATGGAGGAATGCTAAAATTATTCACCCCAGATGTACAACTACAATGCTATAATCAAATCTAGAGTGGTGCTGGAACTTAACAGCCCCACTGACATCCCTAATGGTGGCACCAGAGAGGCAACTAACTATTCTTTGCCAACTCACAGAGTGCTTTATCTGTGTGTCTTACAATGAATTCACCCATGGCTAAGATATTTCCGAGATGTGCTTTAGGCATATGACATTAAGGGTATAAGCTTGCTTTGCAGGCTACTTTTAGAAGCAGTGGACATGGGAACAAGTGTACTGTAGTATTTTGGATGGATGGCTGAGGTGGGCTATTAGTATGTCTAGAAGGTTTAGCAAGAATTTCTGTACTACCTGAGAGCATATATAAAGGTGATGTAGTGGTAACCTAGTTTTGGGATGCTGTTGTAACAGTTCGTCTAATAATTGAAAGACCACTTACCTGAAATTGAATTTACCGAGATGACAACACTGGACTGTTAATTTACTGAACTATCAAACTACCAAATATTTTAACAGGGAACGTATGCACTTGGTCTTTCGATTATCAGAAGAAGACCCATTGTAACATGTTGCTATGATGCCATTTACTGAGTGTGGCTGGTATGATTGAGATTAGCCTCCATTTAGATAAATAGGTGCATTTCTTGCAGGTGAAATCAATATTTCATAAGAAGAGGATTTATTTATTTAACATTTGTTTACTGGGAAAGTCCGACTTGGAATGATACAATTTTCAGTGGAAGCATGGGCAGAAACGCACCATATGCATGTCTTTGTAATGTGGGAGGAAACCAGAGCATCCGGAGGAAACCCACATGAATGCAAGGAGGGCATGCAGACTCCACACAGAAGGCTCCCCAGCCAAGAATCAAACCAGATAACCTCTTGCTGTGAGGTGACAACTTTAACCACTGCAGCACTGTGCCGTCCAATTGCTAGTATGTATGAGGCATTTGTTACAGTGCCATAGAAATTCAAGTGTTATTAGGCTGTGCAAAAATAAGGCTAATGCCGTCTGGGGCAGACAGTGATTTTTGAGGTCAGTCAATAGCACAGATAATAGCTAGTAGCATGTATACATAGTACAGATCTAAAAACAGTGCTGATGGCATGCAATGTATACCCAGCTGAGTCATTACAGTAACTATCTCATTGACACTGTTGTTCACCAACTCAGGCCAGTTAAAAAAACATACACTTAGATGACTAGAAATAAAAATCTCACAACCATAGGGCCAAGATGAATGACCTCATCATAAAAATGTCTAGAGTCAGAGACTCCTGGTAGCAAAATTCATAACTTTGCAACAGTGTTCCTCATTTTGGAATTAAAGAAAATGTAAAAGGATCAGATGTTACTGAGTTCCTAATTAACTGTACACCAAAGTTATTATAATAGCCTGATATTTAAGAAAAGACACTGCAATAACTTTACTGAGTGTTTAGCTATCACAAAGTCCAGGTCCAAATGTAATAACTTATTAAACCTCAATAATGAGAAATAGATTCTTTTAAAAGTTGCTACAGAAACTATGCCCATCTATCTATGCTCATAATTTAAATCTGAATTCTTTATCTACCACACAGACAGAGGTTGTCATCCATGATCTTTACTATGCAAGTATGGAATGGAAGTAAATTGCCAGGCCATTCTCTCATATTTTGTGTACGCTCATGAGTGCATGGGCACACACACACACACACACACACACACACACACACACACACACATACACACACACACACACACACACACACACACACACACACCTCTCCACCTGGACAATCTAAAATTAGTATTCCTCCCCCTGCATGTCTTTGGGATGTGGGTGGAAATCTGGAGCACTCACAGAAATCCTATGGACACACAGAGAAGGCAAGCAGATTCCATAGAGAAAGCACCCCAAACGAGAATCAAACTGGAGAACCTCTTGTTATGAACTAACAGTTCTATTTATGATGCTACTGTGCTGCCCAAGAAAATCTTTTTTGTCACACTTATGCTTATTGACCCCATGACCAGCTGCCCCCATTCATGGAGTTTACTACTGAAGTGGGGAAGTGAAAGTAGATGTCCAGGCATTTCTTTCATACCACACACTCACGCACATACACTCTTGGATGATTTTAGATTTGCCAGTCCACCAACCATATGTCTTTGGAATATGAGAGAAAGCTATATGAAGAAGAAAAAATTCCACACAGAAGACCCCCCCCCCCCCCGGAGAACTGAAATGGATAAACTCTTGCTGTGCTACTCAGTGTACAGCTGCCCTGTTTGGAAGAATCTTTATTTTCGTACAAAAAAAAAAAAAGAAAGAAAAAAGAATAAAGGCTACCAGGCTAATGTGCTTTCATTTCAGCTACCACTGACAGTTCTCAAAACTGCCAACACAATTGCTGTTCAGGTATTCAAATATTTCCTTTTGAATGCAAGCTTTTAACAAGAAATTATATACAATTTGCTACTGCTGGTTTACATACCACTTTGGTTGGATATTTCTCCTTCAGAACATGGTACACAGTCATAACAACATGAGGGTTTCCCATTCTGGGCAGATTTTCTAAACCCTGGGAGGCAGCTTTCACTGCAGACTGCTCTGGGAGGCTGTAATAAGAAAAAGCATTTAATTTTAGAAAAAAAAGTTTTATTATAAAATATTATGATTATGGTTATTTATTTCACCATCATTATGAGACAAATAAACCACTTCTCTAAATAAAATACATTCCAGATTAATAAATATTTGCATTTTTCTTGCCAGTGTACATTGAATGCTGTGACATTCGGGGGGGGGGGTAACAATGCCCAGTTCTATAATGGTCTATGAGTGCAGAGCTCATTTACTGTCTACACATTTGCAACACTGGCCAAGGGTGGCTATAGCCACAAGGTACAGTGCTATAAGAAACTCATATTAAAAGCCACAGTTTATCACCTACAACTGCTACAATCTCTCAAGTAAATTATGGTTCCTTAGTTATACATGACAGAGCCTGCAGAACACCTCCCACAATTGTTCTACTTCCTCAGGATTGATCCCTTCAAGGCCTGAGGAGATAATTCAACTCAAATGTAAAGCACAGAGACCATCAAGAGAACAGGAAGACTAGGCTTTGGCCCAAGCAGTCTCCATACATCTGTTTCACAAGATAATGATTGCTTTATATCAGAGTTATAGGATAGACAGGAGTTATGGGGGTGTAACCATAGGTGCTGTGGTATACTGTTTGCTGGGATAAGGACAAGAGTTATGGGAGTGTAACCCTAGGTGCTGTGGTATACTGTTTGCTGGGATATGGACAAGAGTTATGTGAGTGTAACCTTATGTGCCGTGGTACACTCTTTGCTGGGATAAGGACAAGAGTTATGGGAGTGTAACCTTAGGTGCTGTGGTATACTGTTTGCTGGACTAAGGACAAGAGTTATGGGAGTGTAACCTTAGGTGCTGTGGTATACGGTTTGCTGGGATAAGGACAAGAGTTATGGGAGTGTAACCTTAGGTGCCATGGTATACGGTTTGCTGGGATAAGGACAAGAGTTATGGAAGTGTAACCTTAGGTGCTGTGGTATACTGTTTGCTGGACTAAGGACAAGAGTTATGGGAGTGTAACCTTAGGTGCTGTGGTATACGGTTTGCTGGGATAAGGACAAGAGTTATGGGAGTGTAACCTTAGGTGCCATGGTATACGGTTTGCTGGGATAAGGACAAGAGTTATGGAAGTGTAACCTTAGGTGCTGTGGTATACTGTTTGCTGGGATAAGGACAAGAGTTATGGGAGTGTAACCTTAGGTGCTGTAGTATACTGTTTGCTGGACTAAGGACAAGAGTTATGGGAGTGTAACCTTAGGTGCTGTGGTACACTCTTTGCTGGGATAAGGACAAGAGTTATGGGAGTGTAACGTTAGGTGCCATGGTATACTGTTTGCTGGGATAAGGACAAGAGTTATGGGAGTGTAACCTAAGGTGCTGTGGTATACTGTTTGCTGGGAAAAGGACAAGAGTTATGGGAGTGTAACCTTATGTGCCATGGTGCACTCTTTGCTGGGATAAGGACAAGAGTTATGTGAGTGTAACCTTAGGTGCCGTGGTACACTCTTTGCTGGGATAAGGACAAGAGTTATGGCAGTGTAACCTTAGGTGCTGTGGTATACTGTTTGCTGGGATAAGGACAAGAGTTATGGGAGTGTAACCTTAGGTGCTGTGGTATACTGTTTGCTGGGATAAGGGCAAGAGTTAATGGAGTGTAACCTTAGGTGCCGTGGTATACTGTTTGCTGGGATAAGGACAAGAGTTATGGGAGTGTAACCTTATGTGCCGTGGTACACTCTTTGCTGGGATAAGGACAAGAGTTATGGGAGTGTAACCTTAGGTGCTGTGGTATACTGTTTGCTGGACTAAGGACAAGAGTTATGGGAGTGTAACCTTATTTGCCGTGGTACACTCTTTGCTGGGATAAGGACAAGAGTTATTTGAGTGTAACCTTAGGTGCTGTGGTATATTGTTTGCTGGGATAAGGACAAGAGTTATAGGAGTGTAACCTTAGGTGCTGTGGTATACTGTTTGCTGGGATAAGGACAAAAGTTATGGGAGTGTAACCTTAGGTGCTGTGGTATACTGTTTGCTGGGATAAGGACAAGAGTTATGGGAGTGTAATCTTAGGTGCCATGGTACACTCTTTGCTGGGATAAGGACAAGAGTTATGGGAGTGTAACCTTAGGTGCCGTGGTACACTCTTTGCTGGGATAAGGACAAGAGTTATGGGGGTGTAACCTTAGGTGCCGTGGTACACTCTTTGCTAGCATTACAGTCATAAGGAGGGCACTGATCAGGCTGGCAGTTTACAAGCTGTCATTGCAGTAATCGCAATGCAGTTGCTATCATGACAGTTATAAACTGTCAAACTATTTTTCTTTTAAAGGCACCATCAAGTTATCATGTTGCTACAGAGTAGCTCACTGTTACACTAAAAAAAAACAAAAAAAACAGTTTGACAGTTTGCAAGCTGTCTTTGAGTGATCACTATTGCAGTTGTAATAGACATTGGGGGATATCAAATGAATGTTTTGCCTGTCCCATCAAACTCTAGTTCATTTTGTCTGTAGTTGTATATACCATCATAACTCTTAACTTCTTAGCTCAGAAACTCATTCTGGACAAAGCCAAAGATAACCAAGGGACAAAGGCTCAAAATCAGGTAAAATTTTCAAATATTACTCTAATTCACTTTAAAAAGTTAACAGAACAACAGGCTTGGCGTCAACACACATTTTCTGAACCATAAGAAATATGAAAATCTAATATTTACCAGAAAATCAAAAATTTTATGAGGGACATGAAAACATATGAATCAAAATTGATGACATTTTGTAAAATTAAAGGCAGTTGTGAAGTATGCATATCATACCCCTAAACCACAGTTGGCTTTTAATTAATGGCTGACTGATGGCTCCCTTCTCTTCAGACCTTCTTTCCATTGTCCAATTGATTCTTTTTCTAATTAAAGTCATTATATCACAGCTCTGTGCATTGCAGCCTTGACTGCTGCATAACCAATGGGAAACATTCATTTCATTCCACACAGAGTATGTCTTTCTATAAAAGTATTGCTGAAAACAAAGCCAGAGTGGATTGTATAATGAAAAAAGTAGATAATTATTCATAATTTGAAGGAGTGTGAAAGTTTAAAAAGAAAGATGCTTTAAGATTGTATCTGGAAATATCAAGGTCAAGCTTGTATAGTGACTGAAATCTACTGGAGAGAAGAGGATGATAGTTCAGAGATAACTGGAAAAGTCAAACATTAGGAATTTTCCAAAGGAAAACAGGTTTGACTCATTTTTACATATGTTGTACTGACATTATTTTTCTAAGCTGTGCAAGTATCATGGCTGTATATGGCTGCAGCATCTGCTCTTTAGTCAGGCAAGTGACAGCGCCCTGTCAATACAGCCATTATTGTGACCTCAGTAGGCTGTCATTAACTGATGGAATGCAGTGTATGTATAAAACCCAAGTAGTGAGATGAAGTGGTTGTAGAATACTGCAGTCATTTAATGATCAACCTGGTGCAAATTAGACTGTGCTTTTTTTTTACATTTTGCTGACATTTGTTAATCCATACTGATGTTCAGACCCTACCATCTCATTCATAATGTTGCAAGGATGAGGTGCTTCAGTTACCCTGTACTCTGCTGATGTACCCTCAAGTGGATGGTAGGGAAAAGCATTCAGTTTACTGAAGTTTTTTTCACAGAATCAGTGCTCTGGACGTTAATATCTCTATCCAGTCTGTGTGGAAAGTACACTGGATATAAATGGCCATCACTGTGGTAAACTGGCAAACTGCATACAGGTACAGGGTGTGGAATAGCTTGTCACAGCAGTCCGACATCATGACATGGCAAATCTTATAGGCATATTCTAATGTACACATATGCTGCTTGTTGTCTCTCCTGAACCATATATGACATACAACTGTCAGAATGCAATGAGCACAGAATGAAATATGCCATCCAGTTCACATCACTGTCTTGTAAATGAAAGGTGTTACCAATTTCACATTATTGTATTATGGTCAGGTCATATATGTCTACAGGGCTGAAGGCCAGGAAGGTGTGAGTTCATCTGGGATGATTTTCTCCTTGCAAACATTTCCACTGTAATGTCTATAACATAATAAGTGGCAACCATCTTGGCAATGGTCATTAGAGTTGTTTCTTTCTTTTTCTCTTACAGATCATATACTCCAGATCATACATTACAGGTAGCTCCTACTTCAGTTTTTCTTGGAGGTCTGGCATTTAATTCTAAACGGAGACTGCTTGTGCCCACATATGATGTCATAATGACCCAAACCTTCATGTGTTAGATATGGGGTCACTGCCTTACTGGCTATTGTGTGTGGAAGTTGGGTACTGGCTTGGTCACTATATACCTAGAGGCTGTACCTCTCACTGTGCAGTGTGCTGCCTATCTTTTGACACAGTGCAGTAGCTTTTATGATCTCTTCCCCTTTCTGCATGATATGTACAGACGTAAGCAAACTGTATTTGGTAGTCGAGTGTTTAAGTGGGTCCTTTTCTGTGATCATTTGATCTGATGATCTACTTCCCTGCACAGCATTGACTCATTTTAAGTTGAGTCACATAATATCAAACATAAAATATGGAAATCTTAAACCTTACAGCAAAATGAACATTTCTAAAAAAGGACAGTAAAAGCAGAAGAAAAATAAATACAGAAAATGTTCTGCATGGCCCATTGCCTTTGGTGATATGGGAAATTGTGCCTCAGCCTCCTGTACCATAAATGTTAACTTTGAGGTCAAACTGACTTAGAAATGTAGGGAATAGATTTTTTTTTTGCAAAACCCAATATTCCCTTTACTTTGAAGTACTGTGACACCAGAGTTAGTATATTTAATTTGTGGTGGTATGCAGCTCCTCACACAGGTGAGGTGAGGTGTGGGGGGGAAACGCCTGTATTTTGTTTTCTATTTTTGTAGATCACTCTACTCACATAGTATTCAATTTTGTCAGAAGAGATAGTGGGTTGTATCAGCAATGTTCAGACTATGTAGGATAATCTGATAAAGTTCTGTGTCTCACAGCTCCAGGGATTGGGGTTCAGCCCTACCTTTTGGTTGCTGTCTATGCTGACTTTGTATGTCTACCCATGTCTGCATGGGTTTTCACTAGGTACTGTTGTTTCCTCCCACCTCTTAAAAACATACTGTGTGACTGGTTACATTAAATTGTCCATATAGTTATATTATGCATTTACCCCTGCCATTGTGGCCCGAGACAGGTAATGGCTGAAAAAGATCAATAGACCAGTCCACTTACATGATTAGCACATCTTAAAATAAAATAAATACATTTTCTTGTTGTAAAATTAAAGAAACCTTTCTTATGTTAGAATGGATGTGAGAGATGCAACCATATAGCCATACTGGAGGCTAAGCTCTCTCAACTCAGTACTGGCGAAACCAGTCAGGAGGAGAAGGAAACCACACTCACTACAATTCCAGTCTCACATAGACCTACCACGACAGCAAACCAAACACATAAACACACAAAAACATACTCAGAGGCTCTAAATAAAAATCTGCCTAAACAGCAGAGACCTCCAAAGCAGACACCCAAGCAACCGCTACCCCAAAACAAAACATGTGCAACACATAGCTCACAAAGCCAGTGTGCCAAACAGTCACAGCCCTTAAAGCTAAACAACACACCTGATACACTTGTAATAGGTGACTCTATCGTCAGGCACACTGACGTCCCGCTCACCAGGCTGAACAAGGAGAAGGTCATGGTGAGCTGCTTGTCGGGCGCTAGGATCCACCACATAACACAAGCACTCAGGTCACTCCAAGGCAAGTACAAATATGACTCAGTCATTGTCCATGCTGGTGTGAATGACCTGAGACATACCTCCCTGGACTACATGAAAAGACACATAGAGGAGCTCTCTGAGCATGTAGCCCAGGCTGGTATGACCTTGACCTTGAGTAGCATCTTACCCTCACCAAGAATGATGCCACAATATGAAGACAAGATGATCAATTTCAACAATTGGCTTAAGTATTGGTGTCATTCAAAGGGGATCCAATGCCTGTCAGCCTGGGATGACATGCTCGACAAGCCATGATGCTTCACTAGGGACGGCTTGCACCTGTCACCCCTAGGCTTTCGGATATTGGCAAAGGCTCTTGCTACTCCCATAGTGCCTTTTTTAGGCAAGGCTCAAAAGACAAACCCACCTCCATAGGTATCACAAGGGATAAGAAACTAAGAGTAATGCTACTCAACGCCAGAAGTCTAAACCTCAAGATGCACGCACTCAAAACTCTCCTTAGCATGGAGAACATCGATATCTGTGCAGTAACAGAAACCTGGTTCAAGGCTCCCGAGAGCACCCCAGCACTACCAGGTTATACCTCATACCATGCTTTTCGGCCCCAAAACTTGGACCGAACCACAAAAGGAGGGGGAGTATTAATATTCGTCAAAGATTCCCACACAACCAGGTTGGTGGCACAGCACGAAGGATCAGAGACTATCCATGTGCAACTAACAGTGGGTAAAACTGCCTTCCAGTTTATAGCCTGCTACAGACCACTGTCCCAAACCCAGGAACCCCACTCGGCCTTCCTGAGAACACTGGAAAATATGAAGGTCTCTTCAAACACCATTAAATTGGGTGACTTCAACTACCCAAACATAGACTGGGAGCATTACTCTAGCTCCAACACCCTAGCCCAAAGGTTCCTAGAATTTATAAACTCAAATGCTATGGAACAACTTGTTACCACTCCCACAAGAGGGGAAAACATACTGGACCTGATCATCACCAACATGGGGACTCTATGCTCCAGACCAGAAGTGTACCCTCACTGGTAAGATCAGACCATAAACTAATCTCACTGGATATTCACATCCCGACTCCACCCCCTGCCCTGAAAACTACAGTGAAAAACTTCTCTAAAGCAAATTTCACACTCCTCAAAACCGAGGTGGAATCCTTCAAAGCCCCCGGGCCTGTGGAAAATATGGCCCAGACTGCAGAATCCTTTATAAACGCATTCTATGAACACCTTCAGGAATACATGGATCATGCAATCCCAAATAAAACCAAGACCCAATCCTCCAAAGGCAGACATCCTGTCTGGTGGACCCCAGCCATAAACAAACTATACAATAGAAGGAGGAAGCTACTACATGATAGAGAAAAATCTCAAAAAGGGAAGGCATCTCTGATCAGTATTAGCAAAAAACTACGGGCACTCATAAAATCATCTAAGGCCAGCTTCCAGAGAAAAATTGCACAGGTCACTAAGGATAATCACAAGGCTTTCTTTAGTTATGTTAGGAACCTGGGTGGGAATTCCCAGATATGCTCAGAATTAGTCCAAAATAACAAAAAATACACCAAACCCACAGACATTGCCAACATCCTAGCTGACAGGTTCAGTGCAAACTTCTCCCCCCCCCCACCAAAAGGGCAAATATCTATCCCAGCAGAGTGCTGCCCCCCTGACATCTCAGATGCTCAGGTAAGAGCCGCCCTCTCCAAAGCAAAAATCACAGCATCAATGGGACCAGACGGTGTCCTGGGCTGCGTCCTAGATGAACTCCAAGAAGAGCTAAACCCAAACATAAAAAAACTGCTCAATCTCAGTCTTACTACAGGATATGTACCCAAAGAGTGTCATACAGCAACAGTGGTCCCTCTCCACAAAGGTGGTGCATCAACGGATCCTGGAAACTATCGCCCCATAAGCCTGACTAGCTTGGTCTGCAAAGCTATGGAAAGGATCATCATGGACCTCATAAATAAAGATATTGGGGACCTACAGACACTGGATCCTACCCAGTTCGGCTTTGTTAAGGGCAGATCCTGCCTCTTAAACCTGGTTGATTTTTTTGAAACAGTCACCAAGGCCATTGACGAGGGGAAGGTGGTCCACACAACCTACTTGGACCTCGCAAAAGCCTTCGATACAATACCCCACTCGGGCATTATAGATAAGTTCACCAGCTTAAATATAAACCCCTATGTCACTAGATGGGTTGCAAACTGGCTCAAGGGCAGAACCCATATGGTTAGAATTGCTGGAGCCATGTCAGACTCCAAACCAGCTACAAGTGGCATCCCACAAGGCTCAGTCCTGGGACCTCTCTTGTTCGGTATATATTTCTCGGAGGTACAGGCCAACATGGAAGGACTGTGGCTGACCAAGTTCGCAGATGACTGCAAACTGGGCACCATAATCGACTCTCCAGCCGACACAAGCATCCTCCAAAAGGGCCTCATAGAAACAGACAACTGGTGCCAGAGCCATGGCCTCAAGCTAAACGCCAAAAGTGTATAGTCATCCCTTTGGCAAAAACAAAGTGCCCACAAATTACCACATAGGTGGTAATCCATTAAGTACAGAAGAAGTAATTAGGGACCTGGGGACCCAAGTTGATAGCAATCTTTCATTTGACAACCACGTGGCCAAAGTGGTTAGAAAAACATTTTATATAGCCCACCTAATCATGAAGGGATTCACATCTAGATCAGGGGAGGTCATCGTGCCTCTTTACTCATCCCTCATCATGCCCATAATTGAGTACAATGCCCCTTTTGGGATGTACCTTACCAGACACCTGCAGCAACTGGAAAGACCCCAAGAGTACCTCACCAAGAGGATCAAAGGGGTCAAAAAGATGCCATATGCTGCCCGGTTAAAGAAACTCCAGCTTTACTCAGTGGCATACTGCCTGCTCAGAGGTGATCTGTGCCTGACTTATAAAGCCATGTCCAACCCGGAATTAATGGACATGCTGCACCTCAGAAAATCTAAATCCCATCGAGCTACGCTCTCGAGAGACTTGAACCTCAGCACTGAAATAAATAGGACATGCTGGAGGGACAGATTCATAACACAGAGGCTCCCTTCACTCTGGAATAAAATCCCAGTCCAGGTTAGGCAGAGTCCCTCATTGACTCTCTTCAAGAGGAATCTTGATGAGTGGATGGGGGATCATAGGTTTACCCCGGGTATCACTTCTGTGTCACTGTTAGACAGAGGCACAGTATACTAACCTCAAAAAAGGGTATAGCAAAATTAATTTAAAATGGGTGGCGAAAGCCAAACACACTCTGGCTAGGCTTATAAATGCCCAGGGGCAGATAGCCTAGTATGAACCTATGAACCTATGAACCTATTTAATTTACATGTGTAGTGAGATTATAAGTTAACAATATATTCAGCTTTTACTTTTGCCATTCTGAGTTGTTGTTATACTTAACTGTAGCTATGCTTCAATTCTGGCATTTTCCTTGTTATAACTGTAAGATCAGCACTGCAGATTACAATGAAAAAGTGACCCTTTTAAAACTTAACTGCACCCAACCTTTGTTTTCACATTGTTAATTTTCTGTTATAACAATGGAAGTACTGCTCTGTATTACAAGGGAAAAAATGAGCTAAGTCTGTAATATTTTGGTATTTAAAATTCCAGTGAAAGATACTGTCATATATATATATATATATATATATATATATATATATATATATATATATATATATATATATATATATCATGTCCTACTCTGAGTTCCTCATCTAACTTATGTTCTGTATACTTTTGGCCATCCTGTAAGCCATCTCTGTTCTGTATTACAGCCTGAACTCACATATCAAGTTCTTGGTGAAGTTTTATACTTCTCTCACCAATAAACCTCTTATACTACCTGTTTAATTGTAAGATTACACCCATATGCACTTTCCTTATTTATACTGGTATATAAGTAGGTGGAAGGGCTTGCCTTCTATTACTCAAGGACAAATTTATTGGGTTTCAACTTACCTATTGCATTTGTGTATTGTTACTATTCCACACATAGTATCACACTGAAATGTTGGTAGTGCTGCATCATGGTTTGTATGAGACTGCTTTGCGCTACTTTGAGACTTTCTCCTTTCTCCACTATTGCTTGACTGAGGAGTTGGTATATATAAGGATGCAGGGAGGCTTGCTCCTACCACAGAAATACAGTTTTCACCAATTGTGGGTAGAGATCAAGGTTGCTGTGTTCTTGATCACTGTGATCAAAGAATTACTTTTCTGTCATTCAAGTCTTGATTATTCATAAGGAAAGCAGGTGGAAGGCTACAGCCAACATCTTTTGTACTCTGCTGTGGAGTTGCAGCTGAGTACAAGTATTGCATTAGTGCAAGATACTGCTGGAAGTAGCATCTCCAGCTGGATAGATATACCCAGTGTTCAAATATTTCCTCAGGAAGTACATTTCTGTATCCTGCAGCACAGTATTCAGTGGTCTGCTTTGCAGTTTGACTGCATTGCATGACTGAATATAATTATATGTACTGCATGGAGTGTGCTGATTATGCTCCAATATTTGGAAAAAACAAACCAGTTAAATGACAGAGTGGCGAGTGACCTCATCTTAACAAATGTTAAGCAACCCCTCCTTAAGTTGTTAAAGTTGGGTTTCAGGCTAGGCAGTAAAATCTGCCTGTACTAACTAGCAAATGACAGCAGCAGAACAAAAATTTGTTTCTGCCTGCTGTCCATACTGGTAGCATGTCCCTAAATTCTTCTAATGAACTTAGTTGCTAGAATAAGAGGATTTGTGTTGCATGTATTTTCTGAAGGATACAAACTCTGAAACTCCAATGCTTGTCATTATTTAGAGACTTTAATCTTCATTGGTTTGTCTGAAAATAACAGATTTTATGAATAGCAAACCAAAAATATGAAGCAATAATCTGGATGTTCTATGAAAATATGGACAGTCGAGAGGCATGCAAGGTAAGGGTAAATGTGATGTTCAGCATTACACTGCCTTTCTCTCAGTGACTGTTAAGTATTTTATGGCTTTGAAAGCCAACAAAAAAAATGTGCAAATTGTTTCCCCTGTAACTAGTAGTACACGGAGCAGATAAAGCTCCATGCACTACAAAGAATTATAATCATCTCACCGATCATAACCACTTATAATGTGGTCACAACATTGATGCCAAGATTCACGTTTCAAGCTTTGCCCTGCAGATGAATTTCTTGGCAACCATCTCAAACACATAATAAGCAGGTTGTGATTGGTAACTGATCATAATCCTCTATGATATGAACCCTATCAGGACTGCAGTTACTTACTGAAATCAGGTAGTGACATTGTTGCTTGTGCATGATAGCTCAAGATGAGATTTGCTCATAGTTTGTTAATCTCTTTAGAATAGACTGAGAGCATAATACTCTTGTGTTAGTGAGCTGTGGGTGGTGTGAGCTTGGTGCACCTTGGAGAGACAATGAAGCAGTTATTACATTCTCATTCACCAAGGGGCAGTATCACTGGAGTGAGAAATATTCAGGGTGTATGTGGGTGAAGTCCTCCACAAGGAGTGGGGGTGTAGCACAGTTTTTCCTCCTGACAAAATGTTTTTATTAGTATAATGTTTTGCTCATGAAATGATGACCCTCAGTACATCTTATAAGAATGTGAGTGCTTGAGTTCACATTGGTAAACAAATCATTTACACATACCATACAGGTGATTCATCCCTCTAATCAGATACATTTGTAGGGGATCTAGGCACTCTAGTTGATAAATCCTTATGATTTATTCATCATGTCTCTACAGTAGTTTGGAAAGCCTTTTATCTGGCTCATCTAACTTCGAAAGACAGCTCTACTAGATCAACAGAAGTCTTAATTCCCCTTTACCCATATCTTATCAGACCATTGTTGCATACAATGTATCTTTTTGCGTGCATTTGTCTAAATATATCACTTAACTTGAGAGACCTCAGAAAAGCTTAACTAAAAAGATCAGTGGCCTCAAAAATCTTGGTTATCAGAACAGACTGGCAGATCTCTGTCTCTCTCTCTCTCTCTCTCTGTCTCTGTACTCAGTGTCTTAAAGACTCCTCTGTGAAGATCTGTGTTTAACCTTTTAAACCATGAAAGACCCAACCAACCCTGTTTGATCTCCTATTCTTTCAGAGACCAGATGGTACCTCAGATTCCTGATTAAAGGAACTAAACCTTCATCAGCAGATTCATACCCTAGTGTATCCCTCACCTCAGGAACAAACATCAACTCCATGTCAAACAGAGTAACACCCTTGCCATTTTCAACATAAATAAAAAAAAAATAAAAAAAAATTGGATGGGCAAATTCTTTCCTAGTCTATCTTGTCTTACCCTATCAGGAGGCTGGGGCAACCTTTGAATAGTTTTTTTTTGGCTAGGCTTGTAATGGTCTACAGACTGATTGTCTAGTACTTACCTATGAACCTAAATTGCTAAAAAAAATAATTTTTTGCATGAGTGGCAAGTGCACAATACCCCCATAGTGGTGGGTTTGTCACAGAGCCAAGGCTATGGTGGAATTAAGGGGAGGTGAACCTGGGAGAAGCTGTTAGGGGATGTGATCAGCAGATGTCGGAAGTGAATGAGTTCACTACCAGCACTGAATTGTGAAGACATTTACTCATTAATAAATTAATGTCGATACTACATTTGCCGTTGAGGACTGATTAGTATGTGGTAGTAAATGTAGCAAGCTGTTTGTTTAGGTAAGCAGTTATACAGTCTGGAACTTTGTGGAAGACGTTTTTGTCTGCTCAGCTTTGAGTTGAGTGGTTGCCAGTTTGATGAACTACCCAGGGTGCCAGACACCCAGCTACAGCTGTGGTTTGCCACCGTATCTCCCTTTCATAATTACTCTCATTCTCAGACCACTTCACTTGTGAGAAACAACAGTATTCAAAAATAAAACTAAAATACATATTGCTCATTCCACAAAGTGGTATAAAGTTGGAGCGAAAATTAATAAATAAGAATGGTGGGGTGGGGACAAATCTCCAAATATAGTAGGTACAAGGAGAGACGCTTACCTCACTGTAAAAATGTGTAATTTTATAATAATCAGTTGTATTCTGTAGTTTGTGTTTAGTTCTTTTTTCCATTTCCCTATTCACTGCATCAGTTAGATTATGTTATTTACTGTAGAAAGGCTTGGCCCATTGTGATTAGGTTGTTGGTTTTTGTTTGTTTGGGAAAACAAATCATTATACAGGGAAATGATTTGGCAAAGCAGGCTAAATGCACAATGCTTGGTTTGAATGATAATAGCAGTATTCTGTTCTTCAGCAAAAAGCAGAACAGTTCTGGCAGTTAAACTTCATGTGTTACTTAATCATCAAATGGGATAATTTGATTTTAATTGAATGGGGTATTGTTTGCATTCTGATGAAGTTTATGATTTTATATGGATGAAAGCACTTAATAAAATGTGCTTGTGGTTGACGTCTGCTTTATCTGTTTTTATTGGTGTTGTAGTAAAAGATGGAGTCACTACTTTTGTTTAATTTGGATTTATTAAAATAGTGGAATAGGTTGATTGCTTTAAGTGTCTGAGAGTGCGGCTGAAGAGAAGGGAAATCTTAATGAGGAGGTCAAAGTTAGAATCAAAAGAGCTGCAGCCAACTTGCAGAGTATCAGAATAATACTCAAAAAACTGAAAAAATAAGCCATACAAAATGGTGGTATGACCAGTGCTTCTGTATGACACAGAATTTTGAGCAATGAAGGCAGAGCAGCTGAGGGAGTTGAAGTAATGGAGAAGTACCTGAGATGGATAGTAGGATGCACACTTTGGACAGACTAAGAAATCAGGACATCAGACCTAAGGTCAAAATAGTATCAAACAGAGCAAATTAATGGGTCTATATTAAAAGACCGAAGAGGTGCTTCATCGAACACCTCTTGGTCGATACATAAAGAGCGAACACTCAAAACAGCGATTTTTTTCCCTGGGAAAGAAATTGCTTGGCCATCCCCATGTGTTTGCTCCTTTCCTCACTGTAATGCAATCTCGGAGTTGGTATATTTAGTTGGGGGGGGTGCAGGGCGAAGCCCCCCCCACGTTGCTATGTTTGAAGGTGTGTATGTGTGTTTGTGCTAGTGATTTCTTTCCCAGGGAAAGAAATTGCTGTTTTGAACATTTGTGCTTTAGTGCATTCACTCTTTATGTGTCGACCAAGAGGTGTTCAATGAAACATCTCTTCGGTCTTTTAATATAGACCCCAAATTAACATGGTTTGCTCACATGTGCAGTAGATGATGTGGTAAACCATATTTAGGAGAGAAAGGAAAAAAGCAACAGGAAAGGATGACACCCATCCAATAGATGGATGCATTACATGAAGGAAGATGTGTGGCAGTCAGGTATGACTGTCAAAGAAGTTACAAGAATGACAATGAGTCAAGAGAGGTGGCTTCATTTGACACACCATGCCAGTCCCTGTAAAAATCAGAACATTGGGTTGATGAAGTTGATGACAATTGAAAAAGATCTTTTAACTATAGTATATTTGGCTGTGAATATTTTTGCATACACACTGGAGCCATGTATGTGCTGTGTCAACACATAAACCATTACAGAGTATTTTTAAAGACACTAGATTAAGCACATTCATTATGGTTTCAAAAAATGCTGTAGGCTTTACAAAAGCATTACTTAAACATTGTATATAGATCAGAAAGAGGGAAGCATAGATGCATTTGGCAGATTTTATTTTAAAGAAAGTAAGCAAGAACTGATGAATCAGGACTTAAGAAGTGCTGTTAATAATTCCTTATGTACCAGTAGCTAGTGAAAGGTTGTAGGAGCTTGTGAATATATATAGAGACTGATATAGAAAACTTTTGCTGGCAGACATGATAATTTCAAAATACCAAGTAAAAGGAAGAATGTACCAGTGCAAATGCCAGTATAAAACACATACTGTGTGAAGACTATGTGCAAAGTCTGTTGTTCAGATCAAGTGAAATAATTATGCTTAAGCATCTTGTTTATCCTTCCACAGTCCTGTGCCTGATGACTCCCCTGTCTGCACCAAATCAGTTCATCCCCCCCCCCCAGCAGCATGGCATCCCTGGGTTAGATAACCTCTCTATGGCCCATTTATTCCTTCTTGGGAATTTCAGTCAGCTCATCTGCTTCATGGCAAGCACTGGCTAGCAGGGAGAGGGGCACTTTTCCCCTTCTGCTGGCAGAGCACTCCCACTGTCCTGTGGTGGCTCTTCCAAACTTTCTCTCTGTGCAGCCCTCTGAGAGGGAGCATATCTCCACATATTGAATTCTCCTTGTTGTGACTGTACATAGCAGTGTGGGCTTACTAGACTTGAGCTCCACAGGGTGGAATACCTAGTGTTCTGAATAGGTGTCAGCCATGGGGCAAGCAGGAGACACCCCCCCTTCCTCCCTCTGGAATAAGCATGCTGACAAGACCACTCAATCTCATTTGCCCCTTTCAGCACCTGCAGGCACCTGAGTCACTATGTGATCTTGAGACACCTCAGATGTAGTCAGGACTTCATCCATTTTTATTAGGGAGTAACTCTATAATTATGCTAATCAGGTTTGACACAGAATGCTTATGAGAATTCATGAAAGCAGTATCTGTCCAAGTGTACCTCTTTCTTGTTAGATGTCACACTAACACTAATGAAGCCATGAGAGCATTATGTAGTATGGTGTTGTACAACAGAAGAGTATGTAGTATGGTGTTGTACAACAGAAGAGTATGTAGTATGGTGTTGTACAACAGAAGAGTATGTAGTATGGTGTTGGGCAGCAGAAGAGTATGTAGTATGGTGTTGTACAACAGAAGAGTATGTAGTATGGTGTTGTACAACAGAAGAGTGTGTAGTATGGTGTTGTACAACAGAAGAGTGTGTAGTACGGTGTTGTACAACAGAAGAGGATGTAGTACGGTGTTGTACAACAGAAGAGGATGTAGTACGGTGTTGTACAACAGAAGAGGATGTAGTACGGTGTTGTACAACAGAAGAGTATGTAGTATGGTGTTGTACAACAGAAGGGTATGTAGTACGGTGTTGTACAACAGAAGAGTATGTAGTACGGTGTTGTACAGCAGAAGAGTGTGTAGTACGGTGTTGTACAACAGAAGAGTGTGTAGTACGGTGTTGTACAACAGAAGAGTGTGTAGTATGGTGTTGTACAACAGAAGAGTGTGTAGTATGGTGTTGTACAACAGAAGAGTATGTAGTACGGTGTTGTACAACAGAAGAGTATGTAGTATGGTGTTGTACAACAGAAGAGTATGTAGTATGGTGTTGTACAACAGAAGAGTATGTAGTACGGTGTTGTACAACAGAAGAGTATGTAGTATGGTGTTGTACAACAGAAGAGTATGTAGTATGGTGTTGTACAACAGAAGAGTATGTAGTATGGTGTTGTACAACAGAAGAGTATGTAGTATGGTGTTGTACAACAGAAGAAGAGAATGGTTCTGTGTTGATTAAACATCTATTAACTACAACACCATGTCTTAAGATATATGATGTGACTCTTCCTTCGATACTATTCAGCAAGCTTTAGGTGCAATGTTCTTATAAGTGGATAATCCAGTAGCTTATGCATTCAGATGATTGACAGATCTATAGTTAGATAAAAAAGGATGCTTCAATTAGTTTTTGGATGTCAGCAATTCCATGATTTAATTTATGTATGTATGTATGTATATATTCATGTATTTATTCATTCATTGACTCATTGTTACAGATGATTTGAGGTGCACTTATTGCTAGCTCCATATAGTTTTATCACCTGCATATCACATCTTTAGTGGCTTCACAATGATAACCATGGATTCCAGAAGAGCTCTTGCACATAAGATCAAAAAAATCATTAATCCAGTGTTCTGATCCTGAGGTCATCTAGAAACACTGACTCCCACCTTTCCCATAATGTGCTGACATTGCAGTTTGATAGGCTAGCTGGCTGTGGGTTCTAGTTTGAAGATATGCTTGCCTCAAGGCTCATAACACAATTATTCCTTCTGAGCCCTCCCCACATGCCTAACCTAACAATGTCTCCAAACCCTGGCCTCCACCAAGATCAGTGAGAGATGTTCTCCTCCAAGGATAAACAAAGTTGGGTCAACTGGGCTAATGTCAGGGGTTTAATCACTTTGTACCTCCAATACAGGCTCATGATTATATTTATGATCAGATAATTATGCCCTTATCTATCAAGCAAAGTGCTTTTCTAGTAAACTCTAAAACCAGTCTGGATGACTGCTTGAGTGATTGCAAATTTTCACCAGGGATATGTGGACAAAGTTTACTTAATGAGAGACATTGTTAGCCTCCCACCACTATATGTGATGTGGATGAATGTCTCAATGGTCTCCTTGGCCATATGCTTAGAAAGAATGTACTATGAAAATATGACAGATCTTGCGATGTCATGTATTGGTTCAATATGATTATACAGACTTAACAAACAGCACAAAACCATAGGATTTAACTCGTTCCAGAACAAAAGTCTATATTTTATTTTTCATGTGTACTATTATTCAAAATTTCCTGATGTAGTACAGTAACAATACTGCTGGACAGCAGGTGATAACTGTCCAGAAAACCATCCTTGTAAAGGATGGGATACCTGAAATTGTATCTGACAATGGTTCTCAGATGATGAGTCAGAAATTTTAAAACTTTGTCAAACACTGAGGATTCAGACATATTATATTACATTCTAGGTATCCTTACAACAATGACCATGTTAAAAAAATGATCCAAAGTGTGAAAAAAATGTTTTTAAACAAATGTAAGTGTTTTGCATCAGTAGTGTTACTTATCCATTTTTAAGTACAGAGACACTCTGTTATAGCTTATAGGACTATCACTAGAGCAGCTACTTATGGTTCAGTGTCTCAAGCCAAAATTGCCAAATTGTTCAAAGAAAAGAAGGATGGAGGCCTGACTGCTACCCAGGAGACTAGAGTTTGATTAGCAGCCCTAACGCTGGAGGGGGCCAAGCAGGGAGTGAAGAGGAGTGGCATGTTCAACTCTCGCAGGGGAGGAGGATGAGTGCATACAATCTGTGACACACTGGGTGGTGTGGCTTCCCTGGTGGAGACTGCAGAAATCACTAGTCATGAGGTGGGGAGGGCAGAACTAGTTGGAGGGAATGCCCCTCGCCAAAGTGAGGGAAGATACTCTGTTGTCAAAACACTGTGTGCATTCTCTCTGGTGCTTTGCCCATTGCCTCCACTGATTATGGCTTACAGTAAAAATCTCAAAGCCCACTTGATGGCTGTCTATATGATGCCCCCTCCTGGATGACTCTCACATTGTTGATGGTGAATGAATGAGTAGATTGTTTGGGAATGGGGTTATGATTGATGGATATCAGAGACAAAAAGAATAAAAAATTATCAAATTATCAAAGGAAAGGCAACAAAACCAGAAATTATACAATGTAAGGTAGATGATATTCAGAAACTTGCACAGTAATTGGACAAGCCAGTCTGTTGGTCCACTGTAAATCAAGCACTGCCCACAGAATGAAATCCAGCTGCTACAGCCCAATACACAAGAATGTGGAGAGCAGAAAAGTTCTCTAACATACACAAACCTTCGACACTGTAAAAATGCCAATGCAGCAGAAACCATATGATACACTTGACATTTTTAGATTGCAACAGTATTAGCAAGCCATCTCCAGATGTGGAAGATGGCAGAAATGAACAACTCGAAGAAGTTTCTTGCAGATATAATGCCATTATTTGAAAAGGTCAGCAATTTTGCTCTTGTGGTCAAACTTCTCCAGCTGTGGGTAAGCCCGGCATTACTCATAGCCAGTCTGGATTATTGCTAAGTTCTTCCATGACAAGTATGCCAAGAATTCTTCCATGTTAAAGAAATGGAAACGAGTAAGAATAAGTCAAGAAATCTTTACTGTCTTTATGCTACAGTGTTGGAATCTCCTCAGTTGACTGCCATCTAGGGCCAAATTTTTCTGCAATTTAAGCTTGATATGTATTATTTATTGTGTGTTTTTTGCTTGCCTTATGACCTTTTGCAATTATTGTTTAATTAATGTGGAGCTTTTCTCCCCAGGCCTCCGCTGTAAATGGACCTTATTCCAGTCGGACTTTCCCGGTCAACAAATGTAAAATAAATAAATAAATAAAAATAAATAAAGAAATGGCTATAAAGTCCATTTTCAGGCACAAACTGCAAAAAAAGAACTTTTGTCTAAACAATATTTCAAAATGTTCCTTATTACATTCATATAATTGTCGTTCCTCTTTCTCATAGTTACTACTTTTCACTACAATAATTTTTCATCATTCTCATTTTGTTTCTCATATTTTTCTTTGTTTCTCTCAAGCTTCTCTCTCTGAATGTAATTTTTAATACTTTTTAGACACTACCCACCAGTATGTCATAGTCTTGTAAAATGGCTTCATTGTTAGATGCTCCTTATTATTTCTTCATTTCCCATTATGACTTACCACATTGATGTATGCTCAGAAAAACTTGCGTCTTTATTTCCTCCATACATTTCTGTCATATGCTGTGACTATATTACACAATCCATTTCCATTCTTAAATTCTCTATTTTATATGTACATTTTGTTTTCTAACAGTAATCTACCATTTTCATAATCTCTTTTATTATTTTAATGTTTTGTATAATTTTTACTTAAATTACCTTATACAACTACTGATTAATTATCACATTTTTTTACCTCCGCAAACATATTTTCTCCACACTTTATGCATATAACACAGTTAATCTCACTGGCTTAATTTTTATCTTAAATCACACACTAACACAATACCAACACTACTACCTAATACCATATTCAAGAGCAACTTTAATTAACCCACTATTAACTGGAAATCATAGACAACACCAAATATACAGGCACAGAGATTCCTGGATTTTGTAAACACAACTTCCCTGGACCAGATTACCAATACACCAACAAGAGGTAAAACTATACTTGATATGGTCCTCACTGATATGGGACAGTGCTGCACACCCCCCTACTGTAATGTCTTCTCCGGTAATGTCAGACCACAAAATGGTCTCCTCTGAAGTAAAAATAAAACCCAGAACCAAAGTTAACCCTGGAATATTCAGGAACTACTCTAAGGCTAACTTCTGACTATTCAGTGATAACCTAGCAAAATTTCAAGCCCCCATAAATCCTGAGAACACTGGTGCCTAAGCAGAACTGTTCACACAAACCCTGTACAAGTATATTAATGGCTGCACAGAGGCAGCTGTACCCACCAGGAAGAAGTACAGAACTAACTCAAAAAACAAGCCACCTTGGTGGAATCACAGCATTAGTAGACTGTATAACAGAAGGAAGAAAATCATGGGAAAAATTAGGAGGAGCAGCATCCAGCAGGATAAAAGCACTCTCAACAAACTAAACAAACAACTTACAGGAAAAATAAGGTCTATCAAAACCATATTTGAGGTAAATTTGGCCTCCCAGGCCAAGTCGCCAAGGACAGCCACAAGACATTCTTTAGCTATGTCCGCAACCGCAAAGGCAATACACAGTTGTGTGCAGAGTTCATTGTAAATGGAGCCAGCTATACTGAGCCATATGATATAGCAAACCTACCGGCCAACAAATTCAGCTCAGACTTTACCCCTCTCTCCCCCTTAAACTTCCCTCAGGAAATACCATCAAATATAACTCTCCCCACTATCACTAGTGAACAGGTCTTTAATGCTCTACCTAAGACCAAGAACACTGCATCAATGGCACCAGACAATATCCCAGGATGCTTCTAAATAGCGTGAAACATTATCTATCAGGCCCTCTGGAATTGCTGTTTAACTGTAGCCTCCAAACAGGTTTCGTGCTTCATGAATGGAGAACAGCAACAGTTGTCCCTCTGCCCAAAGGTGGGCCATCTACAGACCTTGTAAATTACAGGCCAATAAGTCTCACTAGTCTCATATGCAAAGCCATGGAAAGAATTATCATGGAAATGATCACTGATGATATAGTAAATCTGCAGACACTGGATCCAACCCACTTTGGTTTCATCAAGGGCAGGTCATGCCTATTCATCCTGGTGGACATCTTTGAGAAGGTCACCAAAGCAATTTATGAGGGCAAAATGGTTCACACAGCCTACCTTTGCATGGCCAAGGCATAGTTGACAAACTGAAGAGGTTATATACAAACCTTTATGTAACCCAATGGATAGCCATCTGGATCACTGACAGGACCCAGGACGTTAGAACTGGGGAGTCCACCTCTACAAAGAGGCTACTCACAAGTTGAAGTCCCTCAGGAATTGGTCCTGAGACTGCTCCTTTTTGGAACTTACTTCTCTGAAGTCAAGGCCAATGCCAATGGCCTCTGGCTGACTAAATTTGCAGATGATTGCAAATTAGCTGTCGTTGAATGGCCCACCAACAAAAATGTTCTCCAGGAAGGGCTGACACAGACAAATGACTGGTGCCAGAGCTATGGACTACAACTAAATGCCAAGCAATGCATAATAGTATTCTTCAGGAAGTCTTCCACCCCTGGGAACTATTATATTGACAACTCACACCTAAGAGTTGATCCAGTAGTTAGGTACTTGGGGGGACACATAGATAGTAATCTAGCCTTTGACCATCATGTGTCTACAATAGTGAGGAAATCATTCTATGTTGTGCAACTTATAAACAAAGGTATGGCATCTACGTTTAAGGAAGTCTTTGTTCCACTGTATTTGCATTCAACAGATCTATTATTTGTGCACAGTTCCCCCTTTGTTATGTACCTAACCAGGCATATCCAACAATTGGAATGTCCACTGAGGTTCCTCGCTAAAAGAATACAGAGTGTGGGTATCATGTCCTATGCAGACTGCCTCAAGGCCCTATCCCTATATTCCGTCTCATACAGGGTGATGAGGGGAAATCTATGCCTGGCATGCAAGGCATTTTTAGACCCCACTCTGATGGACCTCCTGCATATCTTGCAAAACAAACAGCACCAGAATTAACTATTGTGATATAAATGGGACCTGCTGGAGAGACAGGTATGTATCTTATAGACTAACCCTTCTTTGGAACAGGCTCTCCATCAGTGTGAAGCAGAGTTCCTCTGTAACCCAGTTCAAGTGTATCTTGGACAACTGGATGAGGAACAGGAAATTCATCCCTGGTTTGGTACCTGTGTCTCTGATAGACACAGGCAACCTGTAAATGGTTCATCTCCCAGACTCCTGTTTGTAAATGTTTTACCTCCCAAGCCCCTGCTTACACTTATCAAGGGTACTAGAACTTGTTAGAGATTTGGGATGCATGGTTAGGCTTAAAAATCCCCTTGTGACCGTTAGCCTAGTAAACACTCATGAACCTATGATTTTCACTTCTTCAATTTTAACCAGCGCTGCAATCCCAGAACATATTTTCACTATTGTCTACGCTAATCATCTCCCTATATCAATTTAAGCTTTTCCTTTTACTTGTCTCAACACACCTTACATTCTGTAAACAAATTACATCTGTGTGTATCCTTTTACAGTGTTCAAACTCAACCATTCTTCTCAAATCATTCTTTCTGCTGTTTACATTTAACAAAACCATATTACTATTAACCTTTTCTTTACTTTTTTGTGTTTGCATTTTATGCCATCTTTTGTTTCCTTTTTCTCCTCACCATAAGTCATATAGACTTTGCCATTTGACTTTCTGACTCTTCACTAACCTTCCCTTCTTATTCCTCCTCAGTGTCAAGTGCATCACATTTATTTTCCATCAAACCTCTTTTATTTCTTCTTTCCTTATATTTTCTCCTTTGGTATTTTCATTCACTTTTTGCTGTGCCTATTTTGCCCCATTGTTTCTGTTTCCCTGTCCCCATTTATTCATTATTCATTCTGTTTCTTTTTTTTAGCAGTTGCTCTCCTTGGTCTCTCTGTTTCTTTTCTTTTTGTAAAGAGTTCACCCCTCTAACTACAAATAAAAAGCAGTCCAACCAAAAATGGTCACCCCTCCCCAAATTTTGTAAAATTTGGTCTGCAATTCTTCCTTGAATGATTAAATTCTCCACATTGTTCACACTGTCTTTGGATATAGTTCTGTACAAGATATGACAAATATAGAGAGACACACACACACACACACACACACACACACACACACACACACACACACACACACACACACACACACACACACACACACACACACACACACACACACACACACACACACACACACACACACACACACACACACACACACACACACACACACACACATGATTTGCATTGTTCCCAGTATTCTACATTTCCCCTCTTTCCATTCACCACTTTCACACAGGATATATGCCGTGTTTTGCTCTTTTCTACATTCAATTACCCATATCTCCCAAGCACCTGTCCACTAATTTCTTTCATCCAACACTTTTTTATGTAATGCTCTTTTGACATACTTTTGAAAAATGCTTTCAATTCATATTTACCTATATCTGAAATTCTACACTGTACTAATATTTTTCTTTTAACATGTATATTTAAGTTCTGGTAAACATTCATTTCCAAGACTTATTAAACATTTTTTCACATCCTGTATAAATTGTTCTGCCAACAACAAGAACAAAAAAAGTTTCAAAAGTCACTTCTAAAAACGATTTAATCCTTAAATCTATTAGTATTGCAATATCTGTTACTTACGTCCCAGAGGAGAAAGCATATCGTTAAAAATAAAATATACGTGAATGAATTTTTTGAAATTTTTTTAGTTTAATTCTCACCTCAAGTCTTCTTCTAACTACCGGCCTTTTTTTACATTCTCCTGCTGAATATGTTCTTCTTTGTTTTCTATTTACTGCTGTTTGATTACTGCACCCATTGCTGCTTGTGGCAGTCTTTTAACTGACAAACTTCCTTCATCATCCTGTTCTTCCACTTGTTGTTTTTCCTCAGTGCTTGTGAACATATGTTTAATGACAGCTCCTCCATCATCTGTAAATGCTCGCCCTTCATTCCTCCCATTCTCCTTCTGTGCTGTTTCAGCTCCATTACTCTCCTATTCTTCTCCAGAAAAAACTCAACTGTCACACTCCACCGAATCACCTCACCTTCTCCTGGCTCATTCCTTTCCATCAATGACATTCATACTGTTGGTGACAAGCCTTCTGAAGCCAAAACCGTGAGCTCTGTGTTGCTATCTGCCACAGAAACAGCTTTTTCTTCCATTGAAGAATCCTCCATACTTATTGTAACAACTTCATTGTTTTCCATCTCAGATTGAACTGAAGCTCTGGAAGCAACTCTCTGGCACCACCTAGCAGCTACAAAGAGTAGAATAAGTTTCCCCCGTTCCATGCTATATTATTATTATTTTTTTTTATTTTTATTTAACATTTGTTTACTGGGAAAGTTCGTCTGGGACAGAGCCCATTTTCAGCAGAGGCCCAGGAAGAAACACTCCAGAGTCATGTCTTTGGAATGTAGGAGGAAACTGGAGCACCCTGAGGAAACCCACACGAATGCAGGGGGATATGCAGACTGCACAAAGAAGGCACCCCAGCCAAGAATTGAACTGGAGAACCTCTTGCTGTGAGGTGACAATGCTAACTATTGCAACAGTGCACTGCCCATATTTTCCCCAAGTTAGTAAGAATACCATCTTGGGTCTCCCCTAAAAAAGGCACCAACCTAGTTAATAAAAGAGTAAATAAAATAAAAAATAACAAATATTAAGGTCTACTGCCTCCTGTTATATGTAGTGTACTTACACTTTTTATCCCATGTGTGTCACTGACACATTTTCAAATACTGGTATGGAGTTGTACACCTTGAGATGTATTCAGACTGTTTTTTCACATGTTCACCTTTCATAACTGCTTCAAGCCTTCCACATGCAGTATTCATATGCTGTGTATTTTATGTAAGCATGGCACACTTGTATCATACATCATTGTGATGCCATTACTTTTCCTAGTTTGATACTGTTTTGTAGGTCATAATGCACTTTTTTAGTGTTCCATGTTGCACAGTGCATTACATTGTACCATGCTTCTGATATACTGCCTTAGGTTATATATTACATTACCTCACTTTAAGCTCTGCTCACTTTATGCAATTTATGTACCGTGTTTTCCCTGCACAGTAGTCTTTCCTGCACATCTTACTTATCTGTGCTACATGCTTAACTTGCACTGACGCTGATGCACGGCTCACTGTATAGCAATTCACTATTAGCCTTTGTACTTCTGTAGTTGCTTTACCTACTTGTCTTACACTCCATGTATTGCATTACCAAGGAGTAGGGGTGGTTATACCACATGTAACTTTTTCCTGAATCACTGACTTTGTCTTGGAATTGTATAGGGCAGGTGATTTGAATGGGATGGAAAAATTAAAAATGCCTGATCTCTGTATCTTAGGACACTGAACAAAACAAAGGAGTTGATTCTGAGTAATCAGTTAAAACAGATGAAATGTCACAAAATTGTTTAAGCTATATTGCATACAAAGGTTGTAAGCTCTTCCAGAGAATCTAAATTCCAGTAAGACTGTCAGCACTAAGGAGGTCAAAATTATTACTTTTGGTCGTAAGTGGAAGGATTATTATTTTATGATCACTGGAAGTTGCAAATAGACAAGAAAAATCTATGCAGAAGGCGGACAGATAAGAGTTACAGTCCTACCTGTGTATAACCATTGTTCCACATTATATTCTTTGTTTCAATGTTCATTCTTCTACTATCAGGTAGTCTTGGGTCATAGGTGCCAACAACTGAAGTTGCAACATATCCAGTTTTTATTTTTTGATAGTTGAAAACATTGTATGCCATCGGTGTGAATCCATCTTCATCAAAAAATATATTATCATTTGCTGGTGTTGTAAAATTAGCTTTGCGCACGTAATGAAATAACTGCAAATAAGCACAAAGAGTTCTATTAGAATTATACTGGTACCTTATCTGTTAACACATCATCATATAGTTGATGATTTTCATCTCTGACACTATGAACTTAAGTCTTATCAAAGTCTGTCCGTCATGCACATCCCTGATGTCTTCCTTGTTTGTTAACATCACCGCATATGTATTTATTTGTTCTATTTGGTAACCAGACTAGTGCATCAGCCCTTTAAATCTACAGACACAAAGTGGGCCATTAGCAGCCATTAACACAATTTGAGTTATGTCCTGATAAGTGCACATCGTAGAGAGTTTAAAGGAACAAAGTGCTTGTACATTTGTACCTCAGTGTGCCCTTATCAGCTGTAACCCACAACATGGAGTGTGCTGAGGAAATTTAGCAAGTATAGTAGTATGAAACAAAATAAAAATGAAAAGAAAGTGTGAGCAATACAAGAAATAATAATTATTGTTTAACATTATCTCACTGATTTGACTGCTTCTACCAAACTAATATGATTAATAAAATATGTAATAGACTCATGCAGCAATATGAAGGCACCTCAATCATGAAGCTGCTACAGCATGAATGAGTAGCTCATCTGTGGTAGCTGCAGTCACTTTAGTTGAGGGTGGTCTCTACCCTGGGTCACTGATGTTTCCTGAAGTGACTCAGTAATCCAATTCTGTCCCCAGTGGTCCATCCAGAAAAGATGATGATGTTTCCATGAGGATGTCCTGTTAAATGGTTTGGGGTTTCTTTCATCTTTCTTCTCCTTCCTGTTCTCTCTCTCTGTTTTATCACTTTCAAAGGGCACATGTTTGAGGTTGTGGCACCAGACTGGCTGATGACTGACATGTCCACATCATGATGTTAGTATTTGTTACTTCAAAATATGCTTTGTTTCTTTATGGTATTTCCTTTGAGGTTCACAAGACCTATAGCTGTGAGTAAACTGGGATTGCAGGAGGTAAAGTTAGACATATACAAAGCAGGTACTCTGTAGTCGGAAAATGATTTAGCCGTAGGGATAATGAATTATGGGAACCAATCAGTTGCAGGAATCAAAGGCATGATAGAAACAGCAGGTAAGAAGAGTTCCAGTCAAAAACTACAAACCACAAAATAGCTTCTCTTCAGTAGTATAAAGGTTACTCTTTTTAACTCTGCTTTCTGTCCTCACTCCAAGCTTTAGTGACCATCAAGACTGTATATGCAGATGCAAAGCTGTGGGACAAATGTCCACACAAGGGGAGTGATGAAGGTTATAGCTACACCAAAAACAAAGTTAAAAAGTGCAACTTTTGCATTTTGGAAGAATCGCAGTTTTATAGTTCACTGTTTCTTCATTGAATCAAGTAAAAGTCAGGGTTTTATGTTAATATCCACTTTAATAAAGTTATAAAAATCCAAACAAGATAAAGCTGTAGGATGAAAATCATATAAATTCGTTAATAAAAAATAACCTTATTCCCTTTGTATTTAAGGGAATCATAAATGCAATTCCTAGAATTAGGAGACTGTTATTGTGGAAGTGATGGGTATATTATATTTTTGAAGCTGTCAAAATATTGTCAATTGCATGCCAAAATATTTGCCTTACTGGGACACATAAGCCCTTGAAATATTACATGTAACTAGCTGGACTGTTGGTGGTGCAATCTCTCTCGCCACAAAATACTCTTTAAAAGTATGGCACAAAGTTTTATAATTTAGTGTTTAAATTCCAGATCATGGTTTACTTCTGTCAAGTCTTGCAATAGAAGAAGAAAGACAAATGGCAAATTCAGATATATGGAAGTTTTTTTTCCCCTGAGTTTTACCAATCTCAAAAGTTGTTTCCTTTTGCAACCCATTTACTTCTGTTTTACTTTTGATCATTTGTATAGCTGATGCTCTGACATCAGTGAGATTGCTGTTGATTTAGTAGAACATTGACTACTAACAGCATACTCATATATTTACATGTATGCATGCTTACAGCTGACTTGGGTGAAGTGCACGTGTGTGACACTTGTGAGCTGTCATAACTATTAAGCTAAAGAGCATTTGTGTGAATGCTGACTTGGATAAGTTCCAGCTGGACAAAGGTAAGTGTCCATGGAGTTTGTATGTGAGTGTGTGTTTTAGGTTTAGGTAAGGGGATGTATTTAGGAAATAGTACTATGGGCTGACAACATTTACTACTGATATATGTAGTGTTACGTATTTCAAAAAAAGTTGTCTCTGAAGCAATACATTTGTATAACATAAACTTAAGAGAAGCTGACTTCTTTAAAAATGCTGAAGTTACCACAAGTAAGATTTTTACATTTTGAAAGAATTTACAAGACTGTAGTTTACTAGAATTAACTGAAAACAACTGAAATGAGACTGGAATAAATGCTTTTATCTGTTAATGACCAAATTTGTGCTGAACAGATTCCAGTCTCTCCTTTATGGACCATGTCTTTTTGTACTTTTCAGAATGAATTCTGCACATGCTGCAGTTTGGTTATTAATGCTTTATTAGATGTTGACAATATCTGAATACTGTCTCCAATAACAGTGCTTATAAATAATAACAGTCTGTAGAAATTCTGGAATGCTGGATAACAGTAACAGTTTCAATAAATATATCCAAAATTTCTGCATGTACAGGCAGTCCCTGGGTTAAGAACGACATCCGATTTTTTTTGTCTGTCCTTAAGTCATATGTAAGTCGAAACACATACATATGGTTTATAAGAAATGTCACAATCAAATGTTTGCCTAAGTCTAGTATTTATTTTACTTTTCTTTGCATATAAAATACTTTAGAAACACTTCCAAATAAAAAAATGTTAAACATAATTCTGTATATTGTAGTAATAACAATAATAACAATGCTGTAAGTACAGTGTAATACTGTAACAATACAGTAACTATGTACAATTGTACAGTACAGTGCAGTATGTGCTGTAAAAAACAGTAAAGAAACACTTCTGAAAACAGTTTAAATGGAAAAAAAAAGAAAAAGGATAACAATTACTGCAAAGGTTAACACTCATTTATGAGTTAACATTATGATAACTAAGAGCCTTTAGAATAAGACTGCAGGAACATGTTAAGGATATAAGATCTCAAAAAATTACTAGTCCTGTAGCTATGCATTTTAAGCAAGTTCATAACAGTGATACATCTCTGCTTAAGGCCAGTATTTTAGAACAAATTAATTGTGATGTAGATGATTCAAATGTAAAAATGAGATTATTGTATAAGGAAAGTGTTTAGATTTTGAAGTTTTACACTTTAAATCCAAGTGGGCTTAATACTGAATGCACATGGAAGGTTTTAATTTAAATTTTACTTGAGTAATGTGATAAATGTGTTTAATTGTTTAATTGATTGGAGGTTTTAATTAATATATAAGGATTATGGGTATGTGTTTTATTTTGTTCTCCTGGAAGGCACTAGTTGCTGAGGCGCTAGAGTGTTTTATTAAACTCTTGTTTTGTGGATTATACTGGCTCTGTTTTTTTTTTTTGTGTGGTATTTGGTCCAATTTTTTTGTTCATCAGTGGTGTTGCTTATGGTGCTGCCATGACCAGTGATCCGAACCTACAACTGCCTAGGATCTTTCTTGAAGATACTTTAGACTCTACCCAGAGAACCATGGACAATTTTGTGATTCCTCTTTGTGAAGGTACTTTGGGTACTGCAGGTACTTCTGAGCATATGGAAAGTGGCAGTGTTAATTGGGAAAGTGTTATTGATAATGGTCGGAAGCAACGTATATCTAATCCATTTGACATTGTGGGTAAGCATACCAATGTTTGTTTTTCCACTGAAGTTACTGAAACTTTAAATAAATTGGAACAGCTGTTAGAGAAAGAAACAGCAGTCTATTTGAATATTTTAAGTTTACAGTGTTACATAGAACTCGATATAACTCCCAGAGGACTACATGCCTTTAAAAGTCCATCTATGCCATTTCATTTGGAAGATAAAACCGAGAAGTGGTTTCAGGATATTTGGATAGCTGCAGCTCACTGTTTTGCATTGGAGTGGCTGCAGATTTCTATTGAGAGAGGTATTCTTAGACAGCGTAAATTAAAGGAGGAAATTTGTGTCTTGTGTAACTCTTTGGCAGTTAAGCTTAGTTCCAATCATTTTCAGCAACAACTTGTGGATTTTAATGTGAAACTGACCAATTTTGAACAGGAACAGTTGAAGAAGAAAAAAGGCAAGTTACAAAGAGACTTGAGGGACTACAATATCCATAAGGCTTTATTATGGAAAGCCAATAGACATAGGAAATCACAAGTTACTCATTCTATTGGTCAGGGAGGTAATGAAGGTGCATGCAATAGATGTAAGCATCTTTCTGACACTTCTAGAGGCTCTATGGACTGGGATACTGATGATTATCAGTATCCACCATTACTCCCACCTCAAAAACCACAATACATGAGTAATAACATTTGGAATGGAAAGAGGAATACGGAAGCAGAACGAAGCCCAGGAGAGGGGTTTCATGAACAGCGACAAACAAGTAACTATAAGGGAACTTATCAACAGCATAAAAGAAGGGTTAAATGGAACTGATATTGCCATTTTTGAAGAATGTTGTGTGAGTAATAGTGTCGTAAATTTATCTAATGTTTCTCTGGACTATGTGCAGTTGTGTGCTCTGAACAAGGGTTTGAAATTCATACCAATGACCTTACCTAGGTTGTATGTTATTAAAATGGACATTTTTAGAATTTGTCGAAAATTACATTTGTTAAACCATTTTTCAAAAAATGTTATTGGAGAGTGTTTTGATGGGAATTTATGTAGTAATTTAGATGAAGAAAGTAATGATTTTGATGAGAGTTTTTATACATGTGCATTAGATTCAGATGATTTAAATGCATACTGTTATTTAGATACTTAATGTATTAACCATAAAAGTTATTTTATTCTACCATATATGCATGAAGGTGTTAAGCAATTTTCTGCTATGGTGACTTTTTCTTTGGAAAGAACATATAGTGAGTTTATGGAAAACAAATATTTTATTTCTTATAATTTATCTAAAACTGAATGGAAGGCCTTAAAAGAACTTGGGCAACACAGGGAACTTATTTTCAAGCTCTCAGATAAGGGCAATAAGTTGGTCGTTATGCGTATTAATCAATATATGCAACTGTATCTTGATCATCTTAATAATGTGGACACTTATGAAAGAGTCCCATTACAAGAATATGCTAGTCCAAAAGAGAATTTTCAGGTATTGTTATCTAAAGGTTACAGACTAGGATATTTTAATAAAAATGACATAAGTAAGAAACTTTATAATGAGAATAGTTCTATTGCGTGTTTTTACTGTCTCCCTAAATTCCGAAAGGATATGCAAAGACTACCTGGTAGACCGATTATTTTGGCATCTAATTATTTCTTAAAAAATATAGGTATAGTCCTTCACAATTATTTGTTACCATATGTAATGAAGTTACCTTTAGTCATTAAGGATACTTTTGATTTTTTACAGAAGTTAGAGAATGTAACATGGACTAAAGGGATGTACTGGATTTCTATAGATGTCAAAAGTTTATACACTTCTATTTACCATAAGGATGATCTGGAAGCATTGACATTCTTTTTAGGGGACAGCCCATTTAGCAGTTATCTAATTGAATTGGTGGATTTTTGTTTAAGTAATAATTATTTAGAATTTTGTGGAGACATTTATTGACAGAAAATAGGTACAGCCGTGGGGTCTTCTTTTGGCCTCATGTGTGCCAACCTATTTATGGGTTGATATGAAACTGAATATTTATATAGGCATCATTTTTTTATTCAACATGTTGTTTTATACCACAGGTTTTAGATGATTTCATTTTTTTTGTGTAAGGGAGGTACTCCAGTTTGCTGAGTCAATAGTTTTTTGGATGTAGTTTTGACAGGAGTGGTTGGTAAAGGAATAACAACTAGGAAACATAGGAAAGTTAATAACAGTGATCATTTATTGTATAAAACTAGTTGTCATCCACCCCATTTATTGAATTCTCTCTCTTAATGGAGAATTATTGAGAGTATATAGGCTATGCAGTAACAATGTAGAGTTGTATGAAGAAATACGCACTGCAATTAACATGTTTCTAAGACAAGGTTATTCTTTAAACGATGTTAAGGAAGCTTTAGACAAGTTGAATTGTACGCCATTTAAGGAAAATAAAGATAAAAATAAAAACAATATTGTAGATAATAAACAACAATTTGTTAATAGTGGGTGAAAAGGAAAGTATGTTTGTAGACAGATTTTCATAGTTAGCTTGTATAATATATTTTCTAATAAGCAGGTGAATATTATAAAACAACTGTGGCCTTTTTGGTTTGAGTTTGAGGAATTCAAAAATGTATTATGTACTCATCCTATTTTTTTTTTTCTAAAGGAAGAAGCATTAAGGATATTATAGTCCATAATAAATGTATTAGACCTGTGGAAAATTTATGTAAAGAATTAATGCCTAAGGGTACTTTTGCCTGTTCCAAATGTTCAGTTTGTAGTTATTTAGTTGATTTTTTTAGATATGTTAATGGATTTAAATTTTATCCTGAGTCATTATAGTTGTTATGCAAATAATGTTATTTATGCTCTTAAATGTTCCTCCCGTCTTTTTTAAATAGGCTAGACAAAATGAGCCTTTAGAATAAGATCTCAAAAAATGACTAGTTCTGTAGCTATGCATTTTAAGCAAGTTCATAACAGTGATACATCTCTGCTTAAGGCCAGTATTTTAGAACAAATCAGTTGTGATGTAGGTGATTCAAATGTAAAAATTAGGTTATTGTATAGGGAAAGTGTTTACATTTTGAAGTTTTGCACTTTAAATCCAAGTGGGTTTAATACTGAATGCACATGGAAGGTTTTAATTTAAATTTTACTTAATTAATGTGATAAATGTGTTTAATTGATTGGAGGTTTTAATTACTACATAAGGATTATGGGTATGTGTTTTATTTTGTACTCCTGGAAGGCACTAGGTACCGAGGTGCTAGAGTTTTCTATTAAACTCTTGTTTTATGGATTATACTGGCTCTGTTTTGTTCATGTGGTGTTTGGTCCAGTTTTGTTGTTCATCAGTGGTTTTGCTTATTATGATAATTGTATTAATTGGATGATGCAGAAAATGATGGACTTGTTGTTGGAGAGAATGTGCCTGTTGGTGCAGAGTCAGGGTTTGATTCTGTTGCTGGAGAGAGGGTGTTTACTGCTGGAGTTAATTTCTTGAAGTAGGCATCAAGGGAGATTTGTACAGAGCTTTTCTTTTTCTCATCATAAATGGCCTTATTGCAGCTGAGGCCCTCAGTGACTGTATGGTAAACTTGGGTGAACTGCTCTGCTCTGTATTAGGATCTTGCTCCTCTAGCTTTGCCATTCCTGCTTCAATGAGATGAAAGGCTTCATCTAACTCTTTTGTTGAAAACCTTTTTGATTTTGTAGCTTCTAGGTCCCTGTTTTCTTCCTCAGTTGCTATTGTCTGCTGCTCCAGTTCCATAAGGTCTTCATTGGTCAGTTCTTTGTCATGGGAGTAAGTAACTATGACATCCATGTCAATGATGTCTAACTGCAGTTGATTACCAGTATCAGCCACAGCTTGCCTGGCTTCAGCAATGCCATCATTTGTAGAGGTCTCTAAAGCAGGTGCAAACTGTGGGCACAATTTGTTCCACACTCCTTTCATATTTGACTGCTTTACTTCATCCCAAGAATCAGCAATATTTTTGATGGCATCATAGATGTTAGAATTCTTCGAGAACACCCTTAAGGTCATTGTATTATCTTGGGTAGCCCTGATTGCTTGTGAGAAGGTCTGGCATAAATAATAGGCCTTAAATGAGGCTATTACTCCCTGATCCATTGGCTGAAGTAGCGATGTGGTGTTGGGGGGTAAAAATACAACCTTTAAATTTGAGTGTAAGTCATCTAAACTGTTTGTATGGCAAGGTGCATTATCAAGTACAAGAAGAATTTTGAAAGGAATATTTTTGGCTAGGCAATACCTTTGAATAGCAGGAACAAAATGTTTCAAGAACCAGTCTGCAAAGATGGCACTTGTAACCCAAGCCTTTGCATTTGCCTTCCTTAATGACATGCTGTAGTGCCCTCAGATTTAAAGAGTGATACACAAGCAAAGGCTTCAACTAAAAATCACTGTAATCATTACCCCCAAACAATAATGTTAGCCTGTCTTTTGCTGCCTTATGCCCTGCTGCACTTTTTTCCTCTTTTAAAATGTAAGTTCATTCAGGCATTTTCTTCCAAAATAAGCCAGTCTCATCTACATTATATATTTGGTCTGGCAAATAATCTCCCTCTTCAATAATTTTTTCCAACATTTTAGGAAAATCTCTTCCAGCACTTACATCTGCACTCGCAGCTTCACCTTGAGTTTTAATGTTATACAAATTAGCCCTCATGTTAAAGTGATGGAACCAGTCCCTACTGTAGAAAATTCTTCATCGCACCTACCTGCATTTGCTGCTTGAGCAGCTTGTAAATCATTGAAAAGGCTTCCATCCTTTTCTTGCACTAATGAAAGGCTAACAGGGATATTCCACTGATTTTGGTCTTCGATCCAAATTAGCAATAGCTTTTCCATCTAAGAATTAAACCTCTCTGTTGTTTTGTAATAATCATAGTTTTCATCAGGATATTGCCTTTCACATAATTCATTATTATTTCTTTGTCTTTTAAAATTGTTATGATCATTGAGCGGCTATAATCTAATGCCTTTCCAATGGCAGATGGTGATTCACCACTCTTGCATCTCTTTATTATGTCCACTTTACTTTCCAGGGTGATAGCTTTCCTTTTCTTTGACACATCACTAGCACATGCATTGGATTTATGTTCTGGAGGCATGGGTTGCAACGTCATCAATGTGGAAGTTTACAAAAGTGTCTGGTTGCAGTACAGTACAGTACTAAAGTGGAGCTCCACAGGATACACATACAGTACTGGAGTCTGCAGCTAGACACTTCTCAGGTCTGATTGGTTGATATTACCACTGTCTATACCTAATTTCAATTCAGCTGATTCAGAGCAGTATTTTATAAACATTCCCTTATTTTTTTTTTTTTTACAAATAATAGTACATAAAATGCAATAAAGTATGGCATAGTACAGTAGAATGTTCAAAAAGAAATGTTAAATGTGCTTCTTTTTCACTTCACATTTCTGTACTGTATGCATCACCCATGAATGTTTTCCACTCTTTCCTGCACTTTTATGCACTTCCAGACCACTACCCAACCTGAGCTGCAATGGCATTTGCCCATTCCCCAAAACAGTACAGTAACTGCTTCAAAACTGTACTGAAGCAAACAGCCAATCAGATCATCAAAAGTGGGACTCCTTTAGCCAATCAGATCACTTCTTCTCCATGAACGAGTAACTAACTGCTCTAACAAGATGTGTGAGCAGCTTCATGAATGGAGAAGATGGAGAAAAGAGAAAGAAAAGCTAATTTCTCCAAATAGCAGTAAGATGTTCCATTTTTATGTATTTTGATGTTTTTTTCCGACATTGCAGCAGCCTGTTCATATCTATGGGTTGTCTGCATGTTGGATGTTTGTAACACAGGGACTGGCTGTATATTCTGATTCTCCTGAATAATATCAACTGAGACAAGCTTTTCCACCTGAATAGTATTGATATTTGACCTGACTTCTGTACCCAGGCTCTAGTGTCTGTACTGTAAAGACCTTTTGCATATCAGTCCAAAAGCTAACTTAACTGACTCAGCTGACTGTGTCAGACATATTTCCTAATGATACCAAAACCTGCAATATTTCGCACACCTCTTTAGTCTTGGTTTTCAAGCCTTGTCTTACATGTACCTCACAGTGGCTGTCTATTCTTTGTCTAGCATTCTATTGTCAGCCCACATATTTTTCCCTTGAGAAAGTTATTTCTGTGCATCTCACGCTTAATCAGCAAAATTATTTTTTCCTTTCTACTGAACTGTCTTTCCCTGAAACTGAATGCATACATGAAAACACAAGTCTGATTCTATATTTTCAGGCCTAATATTCTACCTTAATGTACTATGGTACAGTGGCCTCCAACCTTTCTTGCATCATGGACCGGTTTCACATAAGACAATTTTCCAGGGACCAGCCATCACATGTGCATAATAAGCAAACAATAATGTATGTAATAATAATGCCTGACAGGCATGCCTCTCAGCCTCTTAGAGCAAGAAATCCAGACAAAACCATAAATAAAAGTGGGACAAAGACCCAAAAATAGGGGCAATTTTTAAATATTGCTCTTACACACTTAGAAAGTTGAAAGAATAACAGGTTTTACATTAGCATGAATTTTCTGAAGGATAGGAAGCCTGAAACGCAAACGTCTTCATTATTTTCTAACTTCAATCTGTAATGATTTACCATCAATTGGCCAAAAAAAAACACAATTTTATGAAAAAACAGACCAAAAATATGATCCCAAAATCTGGACATTCTGTGAAAATCTGTACAGCTGAGAGATATGCTGACAGGATGCGTGCTAATGTGTAATTAACACCAAACCAGGGGTGTTATGAGGTTTGACACTGCAGGAAGACCATTAATTACACATTAACACACACCCTGGAAGGCATTATTGCACTTAGAGAATGGGGACTCTGTAAAATTGATGTGTTGTGCTTACTTGCTTAGTTTTTTAAGTACTATATATTTTTTTATATAGTTGTGATGTAAAATAGTTTCTCTGCCTAATGTTTCAAACTTGCTGTAGTATATGCTAATGGTGCTGGAGGAAGCATTTTACATCAAAAATATAACAGTTAAAAATATCCAGGCATTTGCTTTATTTTCTGGTCCCTTACTCCTAAACTGTTTGGTTTGTTGCCAGTCATTGGAGATTGAAGTTACTAAATAATGGCATACATTATTTTCAGACTACTGTTTTCTTCAGAAAATTCATAATGACACAAATCCTTTTATTTAAGCAAGTTTGTAATTGTATAAGAGCAGTAATTAAAACATGTTCCTATTTTTGAACCCTTTATCCTTCTTTATTTTAGGGTTTATCCAGATTTCTTCAACTGAAAGGGCCAAAGTTATGCAAACCTCTTTGCTGTCACTCTCACTCACTCTCTCATGCACAACTCTGTTTCAGAAAATGTATGCCACTAACACAAATCCTAATAATCAAGTAAAATATGTTCCTATTTTGAGCCTTTGTCCCCCACTCATTTTAGGTTTATCCAGATATCTTGAGCTAAGAGTCAACAGAGCACTCTCTGTTTCTGTCTCTCTCTCTCTCTCTCTCTCTCACACACACACACACACACACACACACACACACACACACACACACTCACACACACACAGAGTCTCTTCTGCTTTCACTCATACACACACAGACACACACACACACACACACACACACACACACACACACACAGACGTTTTTGGTTTCATGTATTTTTATGTTACACTCAGTAAACAGCAAAAGTGCTGCTTAGCGAGTGTAAAATAATGGCTTGATCAATCTCACTGAATACTCTCTCTCGTGCATACACAGTCTCTCCTGCTTTCACACACACATACATTCTGCTTTCATACGCGCATTCACTCACACAAGATCACTCTCACTCTCTCAGTCTCTCACACGCACAGTCTCTTCTGCTTTAATACATGCATTCATTCACACAAGACCGCTCTCACTCTCCCTCTGTCTCTCACACACACAGTCTCTTCTGCTTTCATACATGCATTCATTCACACAAGACCGCTCTCACTCTCCCTCTGTCTCTCACACACACAGTCTCTTCTGCTTTCATTCGCACACATACAGACACACACACACACACACACACACACACACACACACACACACACACACACACACACACACACACACACACACACACACTTTTTTGGTTTCATTTATTTTTATTTTACACTCAATAAACAGCAAAAGTGTTGCTTAGAGAGTGTAAAATAATGGCTCGATCAATCTCACTGAACACTCTCTCTCTCTCTCTCTCTCATACACAGTCTCTTCTGCTTTCATACACACATGCATTCTGCTTTCATACATGAATTAACTCACACAAGATCACTCTCACTCTCGCATTCTCTCACACACACAGTCTCTTCTGCTTTCACACACACATTTACTCACACACTCAGAAACATAAACACACTCATATGCATACACACACATATCCACTTTTTTCTGACAGTCGACGCCTATCATAAAAAGTTTTTTATTCTTTTTGTGCTGCCTGGTACCAACTGATCCATGGCCAGGTGGTTGAGGACCGCTGCTATAGTGAACTTACTAAGAATACCGTCAGACTAACACATTTGGTAAACATATTGGCATTGTTTGTACTCAAGCAATGAGACAACGTGGGTGATGAACAATCTAACAGAGATCTTGTTTATCAAAATTATATAAAACTTACATAAGACCATTACTTGAGTATAATAGTAAGACTATCCCCCCCAAAAAAACTCTGATACTCTACAATTATCTACGCCAACAAATATTAAAAAAATTAAAGCTTTTTACTACACATTATTGATATTTTAGAGGTACATTTATTATGGCAAATAAATTTGTTATGATCAGTTGGTACAGTTCAGTTTATATACAGAAAGTGATGTTGGGACTATTTCTCTTTGTAATAATAATTACAAACTGTGTACCAAAAATGCAGAACTGTGAAGAGATACAATTTCATAACAGGATACCAGTTCTCTGTAATAAATTACCTATCAAAATTAGAAACTTTAAGAATTTAGCCAGTCTCAAAAATAACTTAGATCACTGGTTAAGTGAAAAGGTCTGTGAAGCAGATCTGCTAGATACAGTGTTTCTTGGTTGTACTCATACCTAAAACACTGATTCCTCGAATTTATGAAACTTATGAATATGGTACTATGTGTAATTCTGACAAATTATCCAAATCCCTGCACTAAAATGGAAGGTCAGGCTGCTTGTCTTCCTTTTGTTCCCAGACTCATAGCATTTGGTATTCTTAGGCAATGTAGCAACTGATGTTCACAGATAATGAACTTTTACTTAGTAAAAGACATTCTATTTTGTGAGAAATACAAGTATTTAATTAACATGGAGGCCTCATTATTATGATAAAAATATAGACTGTGAGTAACACACACTTCCACAAGACTCTACACCACCCTACAATAAAATGCGTCATTTGGAGGATGTACAAAAATCCTTGCCAAAGCCTCCTAGAACCTCAAAGACTAGGTCGTAGTGAAAATATAATGCCACATCATTTTCTGGCATATTTACACTAAATAGTGACCAAGATTTGAATCATCCTGAATCCAGTACACCAGACCACTCTAAAAAAACACATTAGTCATAACCGACTCTATAGACAGACATGGTGTCAAATATGACAATTAAAAAATTTGACACTAAACAAAAAACTAAAACTGTAAATGCAAAAACATAAAAATACTTTAAATCATCAAAAACTGTTCAAATTGAAAGAGGTACTGTAAAGTCTTATACATATTGACTTTTTCAGTCTTTAAATCATCATTAATTCCTAAAACAAGTGAAAATTAATTATGTAATATTAACTATTAGTTATTTGTTGTTATTAAATTTTAATTTAATTTTGCACTACATTTTCAAAAGTTTCATAATCATTCAATCTTCATCAATATTTCAAATAAAAATAAAAAATAAAACATTAAAAAAATACTAAAATAGTGTAAATGTACATTATCATAAAACAAAATAAAATAAACTATAATATAATGTAATAAATAATAATAAATGTATAAATGTATATGTATCTTATATATAAAATATTAAAAATTACAAAAACAAAAAAAAAATAAATGTATAAAATATTAAACAAAAATTTTAAATTTATGTCAAGTGGTAACTAAACAAACAACATTACAATATTTTATACTATTACACAACAAGGTTTTAGTTGTATGTATATATTTTTTATTTTAGCTTTTTTGTACAGTTTTTTTGAGATATTAAATATTTATATATTGGTGGGTTGGAAGTTTTTATTTTTATTGTGTATGTAGATATAACTAATTTTAAATTAAGTATTTTAAATTTTGAAAAAAAAAAGCTTTAATTGTTAAATGATTGTTAATTGATGAAGGTGAATGAAGGTAAATGATCATTTAAGATAACTGTTATTACTGTTATTAGTTATTAGTTCTGAGAAGTCATCCTATTCGGATGACGAAAAGCGCTTTAACTTCTTGCAATAAAGTGTCAGAATCCGCGTTTACAGTTTTGTGTTTTTTGAGAATTCTCATATTGGTGGATGTGCCGCGTACGTTTGGAGTGCTAGTAACCAATCTATAGACAGACATGTTGATTCTCCTTTCATAAGGTGGAACAAAGGCCTTGAAAAATATGTATAATCAGGTAGAAAATCTGGACATCTAATTAGTGTAAAATTTGAATATCAAATAGTATATAACTCTGTCCACTTCTAGTATGAATGTGGGATACTACTCATAAACACGTTCAAAAAATAGTTACAAAAATTATGGAAAACTATGCGCACATTATCAAAGAGGCAGTGTAAAGAGTATTTTTAGACTCAGTAAACTGTATTGCAAAATTCTACCACAGAAGGCCATTGTTTTTTGCTTCAGAAAAAAGAGATGTAAGATGTGGGCACTGTGTCCTCTTTCTTTATAGTTGCCACTAGTACATTGGTCATGTAATCTAGCTTTTGTTTACTAGACAGCTTCAAAAAAATCACATGTGATGGAGATTTTCAGCAAGCTGTGTGAAGGGGTAAATCAAGCCTAAAAATAAGGACATACCTTCAAAAATAGGGGCATCCTGTGTTGGGTTAAATCAGTCCTGAAAATAAGAATGTTCGATACTCCACACAAGTCACAAAGCCTGAGAAATATTGTCAAAAATTCTTGGTTGATCACTGCCAATGTTACTGTAAAAGCAGTAATAACATTTCACTAAGCCATTCCTCTCATGAGCTATTCATATAAGTTATTGTTAGTTCTGCTCCCCAGTCCACAAACAGTTTCCCACATAGGTTAATGTATTCCAATCAAGTTGCTCCACACAAATCACAAAGCCAGAGAAATATTGTCAAAATATCTAGTTATTCACTGCCAGTGTTATTTAAAAAGAAAAAAAAAACAGTAAAACCAGGGCTTTTTTGGGTTGGTAAATGTCGGTACGGCATACTGGCACCTATGCTGCCCTGTTTCTTTAAAAAAAAAACAAAAACTTTCTTTTTTAAGGATGTTCTTCTTTAAGAACACCTTTTGTGTCGGGTTGCAGAAGACCTTTGGCGTCTGTGCGATGTATGACCGATCGTTTACATCTTCCTGGTCCACGCGCGTGGAATTTGAATTCCTGAAGATGTTTGGACTGTTGACCGCGACCAGACAAGTAAGTGGTAGGTTCATAGGTAAGTACTAGGCTATTGGCCCTAGGGCCTATATAAGCCTAGCCAAATAATACCCTGGCTTTTGCCACCCAAGAAAATTATTTTCCTGTTCTCCTGTCAAGCAGAGCCACAGAAGTGATCTCCGGGGTGAATTTCCTATCTCCCATCAAATCATCAAGATTTTTCTTGAAGAGTGCTAATGAGGAGCTTTGTTTGATATAGATAGGTAGCTTGTTCCAGAGTATGGTTTGGACCATAATACCCGATTATGGTAGTAAAAAGTCAGAATCAAGGACAGATTTTTGATTTTGTTAAAAGAACTATTGTGTTTTCCATTAACTTGTATTTCCTAAATTTTACAAACTCTGACATCTGTTATTATTTAGTGATTACTGTCTTCATTATCTGGCAAAAACCACACACACTTTTTACAAGGAATATAGACACATTCGGCAAAATTCAAGTTGAGAGACGTACGGGTTGTCTACTCTGTGTTTGGGGTCCTCATCAGGGTTATTTTATTGCATTGGTAACAAACTGGTCTTCATGTAGAGCAGTTTTAGTTGTATTCATCTCTGTTCTCATTCCACCTGTGGTTATAAAGTCCTATAAAAGTATGTGTTTAGCTGCTTATTTGTTAGCCTGTATTCAAAGTTCTGTTAACATTACATATGTATTCAGACTTCAGTTAGCTACCTTATGTTCTCTATCTTTTTTTTTTGCCCCATAGCCTTTCTGATAAGTTTAAACGTGAAAAGCAGAAACCCAAAATGGAACCAGCACACAGCAAGCCCAAAAAAGGAACCACAGCTCGTCCAGGATGGAAAAAACTCAATTTATTGAGAATGATACAAGCAGAATAAAATCAAATACTAGGGGTTAAGCGCTTTCATCTGAAAACCAGACTTCCTCAGAACCCTGAACAACTGTAAAAAATCATTTAAAAAACCTCATTGGCGCCAAAAAAAAGAGGTAATTTAAAGTCACATACCCCAATAAATATATACATATAAAAACAAAATTTACTAACAAATATAACTGCCTTACCTAATTAAATAAATAATAATATGGTACATATATATATTTTAAGTGTAAAAAAGAAAAATCTATAAAGCACTGACATAATATAATATGGTATATATAATTCATCAAACCAAAAAATGATATGAATATGATATTAATGTATTACATCAAGCCAATAGAAGAAAAGGCTTGATACTAATGGAATCGTTGATTCCAGGAAATTGGGTGTCATCTGTTAAAATTTGCCATTTGGCTTCTTTCATGGATAACAAAGCCTTCCAGTTTCCCCCAAAGGGAGAATAATCGACAGAGTCATTGATGGAAAATAGGAACCTATGTGTGACGCCATGTGAAAAAATATGCCTATAGAGTGCATTCTTGCAATCCTTCACTTTAATCTTATAAAGATGTTCATAAAAGCGTCTTCTAAAATGCCTCTCCATTTTCCTATATAAAAGGCATGGCAGGCCAAACATTTTGCTATATAGACAACGTTTTTAGTGTTACAATTGCCTGCCCTATATTTTACATAGGTCCTATTATAGTCTGCCAACCTGACACCTCGATCCTCACTAATGGCCTCACACTGCCTACAACACCCACATTTTTTTGTACCTCCAAATTTAAATTTTTGTTTTTGTTGTTCCCTACGGGTTCCCATCTCTAATAAACTCTTTATATTAGGTCCAGTTTTAAAAACAAACCTAGGTCTCTTCCCTAAAATATCCTCTAACTCTTTGTCAACACAAATCAATCCCCAGTGATCAAAACTGATGTTTTTAATATATTGGACGAAGGGTGAATATGTAAACACAAACTCCATATCTCTCACCAATCCTGGAATGGTCACCCCCCTGATTGGAGGGTCCAACTCCCAAAATAGGGGGGTACTTCTTCCCCCATTCACCCTTAACAAAATGAATGGTTTCATCCAAAAGCACACTGGGGTACCCTCTCTTTGAAAACATGGACTTAATAAGTTCAAGTTCACTGCTCATAATCTCTCTAGTAGAAGACATCCTTGCAGTCCTGATACATTGTCCTTTAAAAACATTTTTAAACACATATCTAGGATGATTACTACTGTACTCCAGATAATCATTAGAGAATGTCTTCTTCCTATGGATCCTGGAGACAAAACCCGTCTCAGAATGACTAATAGAAACATCTAAATAAGCAATGCCATTGGTGTCGAAGTGATGTGTGAACCTCAGGAATTCCATTGTTTGATTAATGTATTCAATAAAGGAAGAAATTCTATGAATTGGACCATTCCATAAAATAAATAAATCGTCCAAATACCTATTGTAATACACAATATTCGAAAAGAATTCACTGGGGAACAAAAATTTGTTTTCCCACTCCAACATCACGAGGTTGGCGAAGATGGGAGCACAGGAGGCTCCCATCGCCACCCCTCTCCTTTGCCTATAAAATTCGCCTTCGAATTGGATAAAATTATAATCCAGTACGAGTGCCATCATGTCTACAAGGAGGCAAATTCGGTCCCAACTGAAGTCGGAATAACATCTGAGGCTGTTGCTAAAATATTCCAACCTGATATCTCTCGGGATACAGGAGAAAAGATCCACCACATCGATGGTCATAAATACAAGGTCCTTTCTCCACAACTTGGGTGTCAATTTACCTAAAAAAGACCAAGAGTCCTTAATGAGATGTGAAATTTTATTATATATTGGTTTAGTCCACCTATTAATAATGCCACCAATAGGATATGCCTTGGAACGACTTCCAGAGGCTATAGGCCGGAAGAGGGGCTGGGAATGCTTTTATGGACTTTGGGTATACCAAAAATTGTGGCCAATGTAGAAAATTCAACTATAAGAAAATTGTATATATCCACAGTAATCCTGTGGTCCAAAAAATATTCCTCAATAGCCAAATCAATTCTTTTATGTCCTATGTTAATTTCATTTAGAGATATCACCTCATAATTACCTGATTGAAGAATGGTGTTAGTCATTGCATTAACATAACTCTGATGTCCTCGTTGGAAATAAAAAAAATTCAAGCATTTACGTTCATCACCTGTTAAATTGTCAACCTGGTCGTTAAAGTAATCCTTCTTTCTAACTTTACTAAAACCATAGATGTCTTGACACACCATTTTTTCAAAATATGCCACTTTTGGATGGGAAACTGGAATAAAAGAACTTTTTTTTACCAATTTTACTGTTGATAAATAAATCCTTTTGATCGTTGTTAGATTGCTTAAATTGTAAGGCTAGATTCAACCGCCTACAATAAAACTTGACCTCTTTTATCACATCTACTATGTTAAAACATACCTTGGGAATAAACTTAATTCCTTTGGTAAAAAGCGAAAACATTTCATGTGAAATTTGAAGGTCAGTATAATTGAAAATGTTAAACCCGTTAAAGGAATTAACAGTTTTCTCATGTTCCAATTTAGTCTCATTAAACGAATTGTGTTTTAAACCAGCCTTATAAGAATCATCCCCGTCCGAGGGTGCGCAAAAAACCCTTTCATCAGTGTCATATATCATTTTTTGGTTTGATGAATTATATATACCATATTATATTATGTCAGTGCTTTATAGATTTTTCTTTTTTACGCTTAAAATATATATATGTACCATATTATTATTTATTTAATTAGGTAAGGCAGTTATATTTGTTAGTAAATTTTGTTTTTATATGTTTTTATATGTATATATTTATTGGGGTATGTGACTTTAAATGACCTCTTTTTTTTTGGCGCCAATGAGTTTTTTTAAATGATTTTTTACAGTTGTTCAGGGTTCTGAGGAAGTCTGGTTTTCAGATGAAAGTGCTTAACCCCTAGTATTTGATTTTATTCTGCTTGTATCATTCTCAATAAATTGAGTTTTTTCCATCCTGGACGAGCCGTGGTTCCTTTTTTGGGCTTGCTGTGTGCTGGTTCCATTTTGGCTTTCTGATAAGTTTGTTTCAACAGTGCATACTGTCACCTAGTTTCTTTTTGGTCCTTTTTAGGACAATATTAAGAGCTAATTGGCATGAAAACAGTTTGTCACCGTATTATCTAGTGTTAAAAGAGCATGCCTGTGTTTGATATATTGTAGTCTGTCAAAATGGATATCTGTCAGATGCTAGTCTTTAAACTTGTTTGGGTGAGTGTGATTGTAATCCATCCACAGCCCCTTTTCCCTTTATTGCATATGGGGTTGGGGTGTCACTTCAACACTGACAATTCATATAGAACCAAGGTTTACACTGCCGGGTGGCTACCCTTGCCACGGTAGTTCATCCACACCCACACCACACAGCACACTCACGCCCAATAACAACCTATAAAGCAATCATTTTTTGATCTTGAGTAACATGATGGAGAAGCAATTTCTAATTGCTACATAAATAGCAAAAATATGTCCAGGGGTGTGTATGTATGTGGTTGGGGTGGGGTATACTCTTAATTCTGTAAAAATGTTGAGATTTCATTTATAGTAGAGTTTTGCTATGTACTTATGCAGTATTGCAGAGCATTTTTCTATATTTGCTTGTGAGCAGAACTGTCAACAGGGTTTTGTGAGCTGAGTGCATGTTTCTGAAAGGCTGGTTAAGTTAACTATTTACTCATCCAGTCAGGAGCGGCCTTAGGTCAACTAGCACCCTAGGCATAAGGGCTCCATGGCGCCCCCCACCACAGCACCTGGTGCCCCATCGTCGTCTACCTACACCAAATAAACACTGAAAAAATCCCCCTGCTATAGTGGCAACCTAGCTGGCCTATGCCTAAGGCCGGCTATGCATTCAGTATCTCCAAAAGTGAAACACAAAAAATATATCTGTAAAAAGAAAATTGAGATAGTAGTCTAGGCTCAATGTTTTTGTAAAGAACTAGTATGAGAGAGCACTTTCCAGGAGTTGAGTTTGACTAAGAAGAACTGGGTTTATAAGTTTCATCCTCAATATTTATAGGATTAAAAATAATGGTATGGAGCTTAAAATAAGTGTGTTGTTACTTTTGTGTGTGTTTTTTTTTTCTCTCGGACCCTACTGGAGAGGATAGGGGCTGACAGTCAGTCCAGTCTTCCCATTTTCTTGTCCTTTTATCATCTGTTACTGTTATATTCATCCCTTTCCTATTTGAAAAGGGGTTAGGATTAATAGGCTAGGGCAGGAGGTGCTCATTTCCCCTCAGTGTTGCATTAATTACTGATACTGCTTGATTGCTGGCCACATATAGTGTAATTTTTATGCCAATGACGTGCATGTAAACAGCTTGGGGTGGTCTATCCTTCCTTGGGAAATGCAAGCCAGATGTATTATGTGCAGTGATTTACTTTGTACCTGATATGCTTATCTTCTAAGCCACTTGCAGTGTAGGCTTTACAGTGTAACGAGAGAGTCTGGAAATGTTATCTTGGGTGGCTGGTTTGGGGGAGATGTTAAAGTATATGTGATACAATTCCCCATTTACTGAGAATGCAGTTTTTTCACATCTGTGCGGGAGTATAGACGGGACAAGGACAGAGCTTGCATTTCCACTTAAACATACTAATATGTGCTTTTTGTGTGCATTATCTTTGGTACCTTCTAGGTTGCAGCTGTCTAGTAAGGACAAATGCCCATATATGGTAGGCTATACTTCCTTTTTGGAAAGTGTATATAGTTTTTGTGTCTGAGTGAAAACAGGCTGAGGTTGTTTAAGAAGCAAAAAGCTAAATACATTTTGAGTATTTATGTTTCATCCTTTTGCTTTAGTAAAAGGACTATTGTGTGTAATATGTGAAAATGGGGTGTTTTTTTTTTGTTTTCAGAAAGGTTACTCTGCCATCAGTATGGGAGTGGAAATACTCTTATAGTATAGACAGAGTGTTGAATTATGAAGTATTTGATCCAGATAATAGTTACTGGAGATAACAAACACTTGGATAGACATGAACATGTGAATTTGAGAAAGGAAAGGCTTAAGTTTGAACATTATTGCAGAAAATCAGGTTTGGAGGGAAAGGGTAGTAACGCTGATTACAAGGCTGGTGGTAAGGGTTTATTGACAAAGGGAGAATAATTCCTCTTGTGTATATTTATATTCCCCCTAATATTACTTTTGTGGAGTTAAAGAATTTTAGGAGAAATGAGCATTCAGCAGGGAATATTTAAAGGTAGGTGTTGGGAGTGTGATCTGTAACAGCAAGGATTTATCAGGAGGGAGCTAAAGGTGGAGGGAATGCAACAAGAGGGTGGACTAAAGTGAATTCAGTATCAGGGACGTGGATAGAATTTACATAGTACTTGTTGAGGTAGTATAACTATGCTAGACTGAATAGAAATGTGAATTTCACTAGAGCATGTGTATTTAACTGAAAGCTTTGACAACTTCAGGCTATGCACCAATAAATAAATTGGATGAAAGTATTGAAGTGAAAATGAGATGGTTGCACTTAAAAGTAATGTAAGGAAAGGTAAACTTAACCTGGCACTGACCAGATGCATATTCTTTGAATGTGGGTTTCAATGCTGTTTCAATGAATGTGAGTTTCAAAGTCACAGAAGTTTTAATGCCAAGTCTGTTTTCATCATGAGACTGTATTACTTTGTTTAGCAAACATCTATCAGTGCTTGTGCTGGAAATTTTGAAATAAAAGTTTTAAATTAAATCCAAATATCTGAAATCATTGTAGAAGTAAAGCAGAAAGCAGTATACACACTGAGAGTTTTCAACAGTGTTTATAGCAGCTGGGGAGAAATAGCCAAATAATGGGACACTGGAATGGCTGTGTGTGTGTGTGTGTGTGTGTGTGTGTGTGTGTGTGTGTGTGTGTGTGTGTGTGTGTGTGTGTGTGTGTGTGTGTGGGGGGGGTTTGACCCAAATGCAACATATGCATACCACCACCTGTTTACAAAAGAAGCATGGAGTAAAACATTTATCTCATGGTGACATTCAACTTATCAGCTATTCACACAAACCACAAAGCCAGAAAATATTGCGAAAAATGATCTGATTGACCACTGCCAGCATTATCTCACAAACAGTAATCACTGCGCCATTCCTCAATCTCTGCAAAACGTCCCCAGTTTTGTCACATTTTCTGATTTCATAGATACAAAATAAAATAAAAAAAACTCCTTTCAGGCACCTTTGCACCTACATTTGAACATTGTGAGATCTCTACTCCCATGACCTTTCAATGTTTAAGCTTAACGTGATGTGAACATCGAGGTAACTGGATTGGTGCACCCCCTCCCCAGTGCTCAATATGCTGTGGGTGCATTTTCCTTTATTAGGGGGTGATTTTCATTTCTTATTTATTTTTAGAGCAAAGAAATACTGCTCTAAAAATCAAATAAATAGGGAAAAAATCACGTGTACAAGCATGGTGTCCTAGGCAATTGCCTAATTCACCTGTGCATAAAGCCAGCTCTGCTCTGCATAGACTTCTTTCCAGTCATTTCCCATTACTCATTTTGATCAATCAGCAATGTATTCCATGCACACCTCTCAGCCTCTGAGTATTGAAAATCATAGCACTGGCCTTTAAAAGTTCACAGCAGAGGATCAGGAAGAACAACACTTTTTTATTTTTCATAGCAGAAGGTCTTTATTTAGTGGGCCCTATATAATTAGTGAAAAGGACTCTTTATATGGACCTGTTTTTTTTTAACAAAGTATGTACCCATAAATAAGTCTATCTTTATGAGGAACATTAGTAAATCTAGGAGGAGCAAGGGTAAAATTGAGGGCCAAGTCAGCACTATGCCTAAATCATGCCACTTGAGAGGCATGAGACCATATATGCTAATTTAAGTACTTTGGAGTCTAGTTTTACTTTTCCATCCCTGTTTTATGCAAAAGTAACTTGATATGCTCCAGTATTAATGGTAAATGTAAAATATGTACAAGGTCACTGGAATTTTCATTTCTCAATCTACAGCTGCCACGGGACAGAACACTTTCTACCCTCAAGAGGGTAGATCAGTAGCCTATGCTCTGAAAACTCTTACCTAAACTGAGATGCAGTATGCCCAGATTGAGAAAGAGCTTTTGGCAATTGTGTTAGCATATTTGAAGTTTCATGACTATATTTATGGTCTTCCTATCCAGATTGAAACTGATCACGAACCTTTAGTTTCTATTTTGAGAAAGCCTATGCATACAGCTCCTGCCAGATTGCAACTAATGATGCTCAAATTGCAGACGTACAATTTCAATCTTGTTTACACAAAAGGCAAACTTCTTTATCTTGCTGCTACCTTATCCAGATCACCCAGAAAAAAACATAGAACAGCATAACAATGAGCAGCTTGAATCTGAGGTCATGGAAGTGAGAAATTTTTCTTCCACACGTTTTGATGAGCTCAGAACTCACTTGGCTTCAGATCTGATTCCCCAGAAGCTCAACCTCTTTATCTATCAAAGATGGCCTACAAAGCAATCTTGTTTACCAGTAGAAGTGCAGCAGTATTTTCCATACAGAGATAAGATGTTGTCAGACAATGGTATCCTCATGAAAGGTCCTAAAGTGAATATTCCAAAAACCTTGCAATAAGAGTACATTAAGATTTTTTATCGTGGCTACCCATGAACTGATTCTACCAAAGGAAGGGCAAGAAAACTAGTATTTTGGCCTTCTGTGTCCTGAAATATTGAGAAGGTACTTTTATCTTGTTCAGTATGTAATAGTACAAAGCCACGTCAACAAAAAGAACCACTTCAGTTAAGCCAGAACTTGAACTACCTTGGTCGACAATAGCCACAGAGACCACTTCAGTTAAGCCAGAACTTGAACTACCTTGGTCGACAATAGCCACAGATATCTTTGAGTGGAATGGTCAACCTTACTTGGTGTTAGGAGACTCTTATTCAAACTGGTTTGAGATTGACCTACTTCCCAACCTAACTTCCAGTACTGTCATTACTAAGTTGAAGCGTCATTTGTCTATCCATGGTAGTATAGAAAGAGTTATTTCTGACAATGTTTACAAGTAAATAGTTCAATAAATTTGCAGAAGTGTGGGACTTTGTTTATATTACGAGTAGTCCTGAATACACTTGGTCCAACGGCTTGGCTGAACGTGCAGTTCAAAGTGCAAAACAGCTATTAGAGAAGTCCAGACATGACAATACCAATGTTTTTCTCAACTTGTTAAATCTCAGAAACATTCCACGTGATAATCATCTTGGTTCACCTGCCCAGAGACTTGTATTGAGACAAACCAGAACCATGTTACCACTTAGCAGTAATCTATAGGTTCCATGTGCTAAGAACAACAAAGCTGTAAAACCCCAACTGTTGAAGCATTTGTCCTAGAAGTCTTACTATAAAACCAGCAAACCGCTCCGCAGATGTGAAAAGATTTTGATCGCCATTGGATTTGTGAAAAGTTTGTGTCAAGCTGAGATTGTACATTGTGGAATCACAAGGAATGGAATTCAGAAGAAATTGGAAGCATTTGTTACCAGTGTCTGAACCAGTGTTACAGCATCTTGCCTGTGACAGACTCTAGTTCTCAGAGTGACTTGTCCAATGTTCCTGTTCCAGAGAACATTCCGTCAGCAGTCCCTGTTCCTGAGAAAATCCCTGAGTCCCCAAGCAGAACATTCCCCAGTGACTGCCCCTGTTGCTAAACCCAATCCTAACTATTATGTTACAGTATTAGGTCCCATCTCGAAACCTAGTTTCAGATACACAGCAACCTGGATATGATTGTTGTTTTCTTAGTGTCTGTATCATGTCTATTCAAATGTCATTGTTTATATGAGACAGCTCAGTAAAGAGGGAGGATGTAGATCAGAGTGTTTGATGTAACTTTAAAAAGCATTCCAGTCAGTAGGCATGTGCATATAAGTACTGAGCACGTGCAAACAAGAGTGCCATTTTGAGTGAGCAGCCAGAGTGAGAGCATGCATGTATGTAGTCAGTAAGTTAGATAGTCCATGTAAGTTCGATGTTCCTGCCATCCATCCTGATGTATTTGTATAGAATAAACTGAATGAACACCCAAGCCTTAACGTCTTCTTAATCTACACAAGAATGACAATATCCTTTCAGCATTTCATTTGTTTCAATCAGCTCTGAGCACATTTGATTTATTTTTTCCTCTACATTACTGGAAGCCATGTCCTGCACCAAAGCTGGAGCTTGAACTGTTTTTTAGCAGAAGAGGTGCAGGATTCTTCCCAGTCAGTGTTTACTCCTTACCGTTTCTACTTGATTTTCTTTCAGGCTCTCTAAGTTTCTTCTTTGCTGGCATTCAGGCAGTTTAATTCTGGCCAGTAACTGAATTTAATAAAACTGTCAGTTACTGGCCCTCATCTCCCAACTTCTTTTTTTTTCACATTGGGAACACTGAAATTAAGCTGTTGATCAGTGTACAGCCATCTTGGAAAGCCACCCATGTACATATTACGCTGAACTATTGAATAGCAAAGTTATAACAAAGTTTATAACAACACCAGAAGAGCAAGGAGCCACTTTTGAGACTTTAAGTATTTTTTCTCTGTTTATTTGCTAAGTTTTTCTGCATAGCCGCCTATTTTGAGCATTTTCTGGCTTGTTAAATTTGATTTCTGCATTAGTAACTGTATTTAGAGCACAACCTAGAGCTGTTTACTGAATTTCCTGTTTGCACTTATTTTTAAAATCGTCTTTTTCTCAAAACTTGCATTTTATCTGTCTTTGGCCTAGCACTCTTGTGTGGGGTCATTTACTGCACTGTTATAACTTGTTGATACTTGTTAACCTCTGCTATCTCTGAAAAAAACAAAAAAACATCTTGCTTTTTCCCACTTTTCTGAGATTTAAAAAGTTCAGTTACAGGCTTGCTGTTCTTGAACCGTTTGTAAGGTTCTGTGAGGCCATTTTTGCTTGGGCTAAAGGAAAGTCTCTCTGTTGATCAGTGGCAGTGAAAAACATTGAGCAGCCTGCCTGCCCCTGTGGGAGTGGTTACTGACTTGAAACTGTAGTTTTATTGGCCATTTTGGGTCAATTCCAAAACTCCTTCATCTTCCTCTCTTAAAACCTGGTTGTCTCATGGTTTTGGCTTGTTGGCTGTTGGTGAAGCACCACAGAGGAAAAAATGCTGAGAGAAGAAAGGAGCCACTTTGAGACTTTAAGTATTTTTCCTCTGTTTATTTGCTAAGTTTTTCTGCATAGCCGCTTATTTTGAGCATTTTCTGGCTTGTTAAATTTGATTTCTGCATTAGTAACTGTATTTAGAGCACAACCTAGAGCTGTTTACTGAATTTCCTGTTTGCACTTATTTTTAAAATCTTTTTTTCTCAAAACTTGCATTTTATCTGTCTTTGGCCTAGCACTCTTGTGTGGGGTCATTTACTGCACTGTTATAACTTGTTGATACTTGTTAACCTCTGCTATCTCTGAAAAACAAAAACAAAAAAATCTTGCTTTTTCCCCACTTTTCTGAGATTTAAAAAAGTTCAGTTACAGGCTTGCTGTTCTTGAACTGTTTGTAAGTTTCTGTAAGGCCATTTTTGCTTGGGCTAAAGGAAAGTCTCTCTGTTGATCAGTGGCAGTGAAAAACATTGAGCAGCCTGTCTGCCCCTGTGGGAGTGGTTACTGACTTGAAACTGTAGTTGTATTGGCCATTTTGGGTCAATTCCAAAACTCCTTCATTTTCCTCTCTTAAAACCTGGTTGCCTCATGGTTTTGGCATCTTTTCAGGCTTGTTGGCTGTTGGTGAAGCACCCACCAAGAGGAGAAAACGCTGAGAGAAGAAAGGAGTCACTTTTGAGACTTTAAGTATTTTTCCTCTGTTAATTTGCTAAGTTTTTCTGCATAGCCGCCTATTTTGAGCATTTTCTGGCTTGTTAAATTTGATTTCTGCATTAGTAACTGTATTTAGAGCACAACTTAGAGCTGTTTACTGAATTTCCTGTTTGCACTTATTTTTAAAATTGTTTTTTTCTCAAAACTTGCATTTTATCTGTCTTTGGCCTAGCACTCTTGTGTGGGGTCATTTACTGCACTGTTAAAACTTGTTGATACTTGTTAACCTCTGCTATCTCTAGAAACAAAAAAAACAAAAAATCTTGCTTTTTCCCACTTTTCTGAGATTTAAAAAGTTCAGTTACAGGCTTGCTGTTCTTGAACTGTTTGTAAGTTTCTGTGAGGCCATTTTTTGCTTGGGCTAAAGGAAAGTCTCTCTGTTGATCAGTGGCAGTGAAAAACATTGAGCAGCCTGTCTGCCCCTGTGGGAGTGGTTACTGACTTGAAACTGTAGTTGTATTGGCCATTTTGGGTCAATTCCAAAACTCCTTCATTTTCCTCTCTTAAAACCTGGTTGCCTCGTGGTTTTGGCGTCTTTTCAGGCTTGTTGGCTGTTGGTGAAGCACCCACCAAGAGGAGAAAACGCTGAGAGAAGAAAGGAGTCACTTTTGAGACTTTAAGTATTTTTCCTCTGTTAATTTGCTAAGTTTTTCTGCATAGCCGCCTATTTTGAGCATTTTCTGGCTTGTTAAATTTGATTTCTGCATTAGTAACTGTATTTAGAGCACAACTTAGAGCTGTTTACTGAATTTCCTGTTTGCACTTATTTTTAAAATTGTTTTTTTCTCAAAACTTGCATTTTATCTGTCTTTGGCCTAGCACTCTTGTGTGGGGTCATTTACTGCACTGTTAAAACTTGTTGATACTTGTTAACCTCTGCTATCTCTGAAAAAACAAAAAAAAACAAAAAATCTTGCTTTTTTCGCACTTTTCTGAGATTTAAAAGTTCAGTTACAGGCTTGCTGTTCTTGAACTGTTTGTAAGTTTCTGTGAGGCCATTTTTTGCTTGGGCTAAAGGAAAGTCTCTCTGTTGATCAGTGGCAGTGAAAAACATTGAGCAGCCTGCCTGCCCCTGTGGGAGTGGTTACTGACTTGAAACTGTAGTTTTATTGGCCATTTTGGGTCAATTCCAAAACTCCTTCATCTTCCTCTCTTAAAACCTGGTTGTCTCATGGTTTTGGCATCTTTTCAGGCTTGTTGGCTGTTGGTGAAGCACCCACCAAGAGGAGAAAATGCTGAGAGAAGAAAGGAGCCACTTTTGAGACTTTAAGTATTTTTCCTCTGTTTATTTGCTAAGTTTTTCTGCATAGCCGCTTATTTTGAGCATTTTCTGGCTTGTTAAATTTGATTTCTGCATTAGTAACTGTATTTAGAGCACAACCTAGAGCTGTTTACTGAATTTCCTGTTTGCACTTATTTTTAAAATCGTTTTTTCTCAAAACTTGCATTTTATCTGTCTTTGGCCTAGCACTCTTGTGTGGGGTCATTTACTGCACTGTTATAACTTGTTGATACTTGTTAACCTCTGCTATCTCTGAAAAATAAAAAAAAAATCTTGCTTTTTCCCACTTTTCTGAGATTTAAAAAAGTTCAGTTACAGGCTTGCTGTCCTTGAACTGTTTGTAAGTTTCTGTGAGGCCATTTTTTGCTTGGGCTAAAGGAAAGTCTCTCTGTTGATCAGTGGCAGTGAAAAACATTGAGCAGCCTGCCTGCCCCTGTGGGAGTGGTTACTGACTTGAAACTGTAGTTTTATTGGCCATTTTGGGTCAATTCCAAAACTCCTTCATCTTCCTCTCTTAAAACCCTCTTTTGCTCGGTTTTACGCGTTTTTGTGCATAGCGCAACTGCGGGCAGCGCCGCCTAATTGGGTTTAAACTATTCCTGGCTCCACAACAAAGTCTGCTCTTCACTTTTTCCCTTAGAACTGCTCTATCTCTCAATTTAAACACCATATTCTCATTCTAAGGCCCTTCACTGGTCCAATTAAGTAATCCTACAAGTTAGCACTATTAAACCATAAGCACTACTTACTCTTATACTCTCTACGATTACCCTGTCCTCTATTGGTCCGTCTTAAATTCAGTTTCCCTGTTACTCTAGCATGTCCAAAGGTCAGTCAATGGTTTCCTCTCCAGTCCAGCTGGTGAATCTGGGAAGTTTGAGGCAATGTTACAACTGTCTCATGTACATGGACAACCCTCTACTCCTCCAAACAGGTTCAAATATATGTGAGAGATGCAACTATTTAGCCAAACTGGAGGCTGAGCTCTCTCATCTCAAAACTGGTGTAACCAGTCAGGAGGAGAAGGTAACCTCACACAACACAATTCCAGTATCACATAGTCCCACCACATCAGCGAACCAAACACATAAATACACAAAAACATACTCGGAGGCTCTAAATAAAAATCTACCTAAGCAACAGAGACCTCCAAAGCAGACATCCAAGCAAACGCTACCTTAAAACAAAACACACACAACACATAACCCACAAAGTCAGTGTGCCAAGCAGCCACAGCCCTTAAGGCTGAATAACACACCTGATACTCTTGTTATAGGTGACTCTATTGTCAGACACACTGGCGTCCCGCTCACCAGGCTGAATAAAGAGAAGGTCACGGTGAGCTGCCTGTTGGGTGCTAGGATCCGACACATAACGCAAGCACTCAGGTCACTCCAAAGCAAATACAAATATGACTCAGTCATTGTACATGCTGGTGTGAATGACCTGAGGGCGTACCTCCCTGTACTACATGAAAAGAGACATAGAGGAGCTCTCTGATCATGTAGCCCAGGCTGGTATGACCCTGACCTTGAGCAGCATCTTACCCTCACCTAGAATGATGCCACAGTACAAAGACAAAATGATCGATTTTAACAATTGGCTAAACTTTTGGTGTCATTCAAAGGGGATCCAGTGTCTGTCAGCCTGGGATGACATGCTCGACAACACGTTGCTTCGCTAGGGATGGCTTGCACCTGTCACCACTGGGCTTTTGGATATTGGCAAAGGCTCTTGCCACCCCATAGTGCCTTTTTTAGGCAAGGTTCAAAAGTCAAACCCATCCCCATAGACAGCACAAGGAACAAGAAACTAAGGGTAATGCTGCTAAACGCCAGAAGTCTTAACCTCAAGATGCACTTTTCAAGCTCTCCTCAGTATGGAGAGCATCGATATCTGTGCAGTGACAGAAACCTGGTTCAAGGCTCCAGAGAACACCCCAGCACTACCAGGCTATACCTCGTATCATGCTTTTCGGCCCCAAAACCCGGACCAAACCACAAAAAGAGGGGGAGTTTCCATATTTATCAAGGATATCCACACCTCCAGGTTAGTGGCATTGCACGAAGTATCGGAGACCATCCATGTGCAACTAACAGTGGGCAAGACTGCTTTTCAGTTTATAGCATCCTACAGACCACCTTCTCAAAGTTAGGAATCCCATTCGGCTTTCCTGAAAACATTGGAGAACATGAAGATCTCTCCGAACACCATTATATTGGGCGACTTCAACTACCCAAACATTGACTGGGAGCACTACTCAAGCCCCAGCACCTTAGCCCAAAGATTCCTGGAAATTATAAACTCAAATGCTATGGAACAACTAGTCACCACTTCCACAAGAGGGGACAACATACTAGACCTGATCATTACCAACATGGGGACTCTATGCTCCACACCAGAAGTATATCCCTCATTGGTAAGATCAGTCCATAAATTAATTTCACTGGATGTCCACATCCCGACCCCACCCCCAGCCCAGAAAACCACAGTGAAAAACTTCTCAAAAGCGAACTTCTCACTTCTCAAAACCGAAGTGAAATCCTTCAAGGCCCCAGGGCCAGTGGAAACTACAGCCCAAACCTGCAGAATCCTATATAAATGCATTCTACGGACATCTCCAGGAATGCATGGATCATGCTATCCCAAACAAAACCAAGACCCAATCATCCAAAGGCAGGCGTCCAGTCTGGTGGACCCCTGCCATAAATAAACTGTACAACAGAAGGAGGAAGCTACTACATGATAGAGCAAAATCCCTAATAGGGAAGGCATCTCTGATCAGTACTAGCAAAAAAATTACGATCCCTCTAAAATCCTCCAAGGCCAGCTTCGAGAGAAAAATTGCACAGGACACCAAAGACAATCATAAGGCTTTTTCAGTTATGTTAGAAACCTGGGATGCAACTCCCAGACTTGTTCTGAGTTGATTCTAAACGACAAAAAATACACTGAACCCACAGACATCGCCAATATCCTGGCAGACAGGTTCAGTGCAAACTTCTCCACCCTCCCCCAAAAGAGCAAGTATCTATCCCGGCAGAGGGCTGCCTCCCAAACATCTCACATGCTCAGGTGAAGGCTGCCCTCTCCAAAGCAAAAAACACTGCTTCCATGGGACCAGATGGGGCCCAGGCTGCGTCCTACATGAACTACAAGAGGAACTAATCCCTCAAATTAAACAGCTATACAATCTCAGCCTCACTACAGGATATGTGCCCACAGAATGGCGTACAGCAACAGTGGTCCCACTCCACAAAGGTGGAGCCTCTACAAACCCTGGAAACTATCGCCCCATAAGCCTGACTAGCTTAGTCTGCAAGGCTATGGAGAGGATCATCATGGAGCTCATAAACAAAGACATTGGGGACCTACAGACACTAGATCCTACCCAGTTCGGCTTTGTCAAGGGCAGATCCTGCCTTTTCAACCTGGTTGACTTCTTTGAAACAGTCACCAAAGCCATAGATGAAGGAAAGGTAGTCCACACAGCCTATCTGGACCTTGCAAAGGCATTTGACACAATACCCCACTCGGGCATCATAGATAAGCTATCCAGCTTAAATATAAACCCCTATGTCACAAGATGGGTCGCAAACTGGCTCAAAGACAGAACCCACAGAGTGAGAGTTGCTGGAGCCATGTCAGACCCGCAAGTGGCGTCTCACAGGGTTCTGTCCTGGGACCACTCTTGTTCGGTATATACTTTTCCGAGGTACAGGCAAACGTGGGAGGACTATGGCTCACCAAGTTCGCAGGCGACTGCAAACTGGGCGCCATAATCAACTCTCCAGCTGACACAAACATCCTTCAAAAAGGTCTCACAGAGACAGATAACTGGTGCCAGCGCCATGGTTTAAAGCTAAATGCCAAAAAATGTATAGTCATACCCTTTGGCAAAAACAATGTGCCCACAAATTACCACATAGGCGGAAACCCATTAAGTACAGACAGAGAAAGTTATTAGAGACCTGGGGACCCAAGTTGATAGCAATCTCTCCTTTGAAAACCACATTGCCAAAGTGGTTAGAAAGACCTTCTACATAGCCCACCTCATCACGAAGGGTTTCACATCTAGCTCAAGAGAGGTAATCGTGCCCCTTTATTCATCCCTCATCAGGCCCATCATAGAATACAATGCCCCTTTTGGGATCTACCTTACCCGACACCTGCAGCAATTAGAAAGACCCCAAAAGTATCTCACCAAGAGGATCAAGGGTCTCAAACAGATGCCATATGCTGCTCGGTTAAAAACTCCAGCTCTACTCAGTTGCATACCGCCTACTTGAGGCGATCTATGCCTGACATACAAAGCTATGTCAAATCCAGAATTAATGGACATGCTCCACCTCAGTAAATCTAAATCCCTTAGAGCCACACTCTCGAGGGACTTGAATCTCAGCACAGAAATAAATAGAACTTGCTGGAGGGACAGGTTTATAACCCAGAGGCTCCCTTCGCTCTGGAATAGAATTCCAGTTCATGTGAGGCAGAGCACCTCACTGAATCTCTTCAAGAAGAATCTCGATAAGTGGATGGGGGATCGTAGGTTTGTCCCAGGGATTACTCCCGTGTCAATATTAGACAGAGGCACAGTAAACTAACCTTAAAAAGGGCACAGTATACTCAAATCAAGGGGTGGCGTAAGCCATACAGAATCGGGCTAGGGTTATAATTGTCCCAGGGCAGATAGCCTAGTATGAACCTATGAACCTATGAACCATATAGAATATTAAATTGCAGAAAGTATTCTAAAAGCTAAGTCAACATGGGAATGGAGAAAGGGATGGCTGCAAGTAGGAGTATATAGAATAGGCAAGATGGGGCTGCAATTTACTGTAGAAAGTTAGCAAAGAAACCAATGTATTGGGAGAAATAACTCAAAAGGGAAAGATAATAGATCAGGATAAAGCCAAGCAGAACTTTGGACTGCAGGTTGCAGACTACTTTCTCTACCAGGGATTGATATCGGAGTACATATAAAGAAAAAGGGATGGGGGAATGCAAAGTGAAAATAAAACCAGCTCTGGTAGAGTTTTTAGTCATGTCTATAACAGAAGTTGCTTTAAAAAATGGATAATTAGTAGGACATGTATAAAAATATTGCATGATAGCTATATGAATCAGTCAGAAGGGGTTAGAAAAGATTGGGAAGAGAGACTAGAACACCAATTGAAAAAGGAACAATGAGAGGCCATATGAAAGGCTCCCAAGTATGTAGTCCCAAATGTTCAGGACTTTTGCTTTGAAGTGTTTGCATAGGTATTTTTATATCCTAAATAGACTTCAGAGAATTATTTCCTCTGGTACATAATAAATTCTAGAACTGTGATAGAAATGAAAAAGGCTACTGTGGGCATATTTTTTTTTCTTTTGGAGTGTAATGAGGTTTTTAAAAATTCCTTACAGAGTACTCTGTCAGAAATGTTGGCAGAGCAAATGGCTGTACTTAAGCAAATAATTCTTTTGATCTGGAACATAGGATCTGGACTGCCTAGACATATTAAGGCCTTACTACGTTTAATGCTATTGCCTGCCAAAAAACAATTACTAGAAAATGGAAATCAAAAATTTAAACCATCTGTAACTGAAGTACTGAATATTGTAAAGGAGATAAACAAAGTAAAGGTAGACACTTTGGAAAATAAAAAGAGCAAATTACATACAATTAAATGGAATTTGTGGGAACAATGCATGCAGAATAATATTTAATAGGCTGAGTGAGGTTTAAAGGAATGTAGGAATTGAAAAATGTGCATAATATTTTTTTATTTATTTGCTTTTGTTTATTGGGAAAGTCCAATTGTGCACATGACCCATTTTCAGTGGAGGCCCAGAGAGAAATGTTCTGATAGTTACAGATACAGAAAATGTTACATAGGAGGATTTGTAAATACAAATACAGAATATTGCACAGAGATTGTTACATTTTTCCTTTTCTACTGTATATGTACATATAACAAATTAGGACATTAGCGTGATAAGGTTAGTTTAGGTATTTCTGTGAATCAGCAAGAGAGTATTAAATATAAGACATAAGAATGGATTGGAAAGAGGGGAAATAAAATGGTTATGGGAGAAATAAGATGAAACAGTAAAAAGAGAAGAAGAGGTTACTGGAAGGAAGGAGATAAGCATTTTTAGAAGAAAGAATAATAATAACCAAAGACTAGTGCTATTGCAAAACCAGGAGTTGAGTAGGTGAGACTTCAGTTGTTTTTTGAAAGCTTTTTGGGAGTGAATAGTAATTGTTAAAGGAAAATATATATTAAAATACATTGTACAAATATAAAAATAATATGGTTGTTTTCTTTACAGTTAATGTATATCTGTCTATTTCTTAAGTGATAATTTAATAAAAGGGGTGTTATAAAGCATGTAAGACAGTAGTCCTAAACTTTAATGGCTCAAGGGCTTGATGAGATTAAGTCCACCAGTCCTATAAAATATATTGACTGTCAGTTTAATCTTTAGAGTATTGTTATGTTTGTAGCTCTGCTGTGGGAGTATCTTTTAGTGTTTTATCTGCATAAAAGGTTTTTCAGCTAGCATATAAAGAAACATATGCCACCATGCTTTTTGAGTATTGTTATGTTCGTAGCTCTGCTGTGGGAGTGGCTTTTAGTGTTTTATCCACAGAGAGAGAGTATTGCAGCTAGCACATAAAAAAATATATGTCACCATGCTTTATAATATTGTTGTGTTCGTAACTCTGCTGTGGGAGTGCCATTTAGCATTTTATACACATAGAAGGCCTTGCAGCTAGCACATAAAGAAATGCATGCCACCACGCTTGCCTTATAGTTAAAAAATATTTATATATATATATATATATATATATATATATTCGTATCCACTCAGCTCTGTGGCACAGAGAGTGAAAACCCCTGTTGTGACCCAGATGACTCAGATTCTGATAGCAGCTTGGGTGCTGGAAGAGCTGGTCAGCTGGGAATGGGAGTTAAGTGACATATGCCTTTCCCTTCTTTGAGTGAGAGTGGGGTGGTTCCCAGCTGACAGCTGCTGTTTTATTGCAAGTGGAGGCTTGTATAAGGGGGAGACAGTGAAAGAAAAACATAGGCTGCAGCTACCCAAGCCAATGATAGTTTTTTTCAGTAGTCCTTATGGTGACATGGATGCTCATGTCACCATCATGGGTGGAGTTAGGACTGCAGAAATTTCCCCCATTTTCAGCATTTTGGCAAGGGCAAAATTAACCCTTGTGGCTGCCTCCCCAGATGATTTTCACAGTCATACTGCACTGGTACACTACTAATACAAGAGAACACATGAGTTTAGTGAAATTGGGGATGTCCTGGTGGATATCAGGCAATGGGGCAAAAAGATACAGAAAATTCATTGTCTAGCACTCAATGAATTATCAGTACTCTGCATACTTAACACTGGGTTTTAATAAATGTTCCTCCAATATTTACAAAAGCCATATCACAAAGTACCAAAACATCAGTTTGTGATTAGATTTGAGTTTATATTTCCAAGTTCAAACACACTCTTGAGGTTTTAGCTTTTTAATGGACCCAAACCTAACATTCTGTATAAGCCTGAATTTTGAGATAATTTTCTCATTATTAATTAGAACTATTTATATACCAATAGCATCAGTATTGTATTGCACTGTACATGTTTCTGTAAATTTGTTTGTTGATCAGTGCAATATTTTCAATATTAAGCTATAAATTATTTAAATAGGTGGAATTAATAATTCTTGTTTAACATTATTACAAATCTGTAAGTAGTGGGCATATATTTAAGATTTATGGGACTTTCCCTGAAGAATTTAAATAGACTTGTTTTGTATGTGTGGCACTCCATATTCTTATTTGTTTTACTTATAACGGCTCATTTTATGGATGTTTATATTGCTACTACCTGTTTTCAGCAAAATCTGCCACTACAAAGTCCTGTCATATTTGACTGTACTTGTGTTGATTTGTATTAATGTTAGATGTTATCTGCCAACTTTATAAATTATTTGAAATCTCTGTGTATACTTTTTATTGCCCTGTTACTGGTTCTTATTCCTGTTTATAAACATTACTTGATCATTTTTATATTTTCTCTTAGATCAGTTATGGCTGCAAATGGCCCATAGTTACCTGGCTAATAAATGAAAAAATAAATCCAGGGCTTTTTAAACAGCATGTTCTTAGATGTGCATGAGGGGTAAAAGAGAGGGTGCTTTCTGTGAACTGGTTTGCAGATACTTCAGCTCATCATAGTTACTATAGATGAATTACTATGAATTAATGACAATTATTTGTGCACTTATAAGAGCAGTGCTCTGGAATAAATCAAGTTTTAGAAAATAATTAACGAGAGATGGAAGCTTGACAGGCTAGCCTGTGGAGATGATTGGATGGAAATGAAAGCTACAAAAGAGGGGCTCTATTTAAGGGGCTATGACATGGAGAGTGGGTGCAAAATGGATGCAAAATTTGAAACTAGCAGTTAAGTTTCTTTCTGTGCCCGAAGATACAGGGGGGCACAAGGCAGGTTCTACTTAGAAAGTGAAGGATTGTCTTTTGTGGACAAAGCCATTTTAAAATGTTTATGGCCCAGTTGTCTAGAATATAAAATATCACTGTATTTTGGACATGGCATGTTGACTTATTTAAGAAGGTGATATTATAGTAAAAAAAAAACAAAAAAAACCTAACAGCTTTATGATTTCCGTGTTTTTTTTTATCAACATTCTCTCTCTCCCTCACACTTCATATAGACAAGCACGTAGCATTTCATGTTGTCTAATTAATTTGAATATGAGATCTGAATGTTTTATTTTGCATAAGCACTTGTTGCAACAGGTTAAACATGTTGACTTTAAATGTTGGCTATCTACTATTTACACAAGAAAGTATTAAAATGAAACTGAATTGTTCTGTTTCTTTACGGCAAATAGGTAACAACAAATACTGAGTGCAGAGGGTAGTTTTAATAGAGTTAACCTGGTAAACTGAAACCAAAAATACTCCAACTTCTTTGTATCCTGAGCAAAAGTGAAGAATAAAAAAATAAAACATACCAAAAAAAAAAAAAAAACAGGAGAGAGGAACCACTAGACCAAACATAAATAATTTAGCACTTTCATCTTTAATGATACAATTTCATCAGCAGATGGACTCACATGAAAAACACCTTTTTAAAAGAATGCCCTCTCACAACTATCATAACCTAACTAAAAGAAAAAAAAATCACATGACAAAGTTCAGTTAATACATAATACAAGAATTTAATTTAGTTGCTCAATGTTTGAGAATACATTTAATATAAAATATCATTAATTCCTGGTATTTGACTAACTCGAATCTCTAACAAGGTTTCCAATTCCCTCCTTCAACATCCTGAGCTATAGAGTCCAAAAGAGAATCGGAATTGCCTAGACATGGTAAGGCCTTGCTGTGTCTAATAATGGTGGCTACCAAAAAAGCAATTACTAGAAAATGGAAATCAAAGTCTAAACCAAATATACTAGAAGTGAATACAGTAACAGAGATAAAACAACTGGCATTGAGATCTTTAGAAAAGGGTAGGAGCAAACTGCATAGGAAAAAATGGGAATTGTGGGAACAATACATAAGAATGAGGTTTAAAAGAAGATAGGACTTAAATGAGCTATGTAATGTTTGACTGTAAATGATTGGGTAGATTATAAGTGATGTATAATGTTTGCAACTTGGAGTGTGCCAGTATGGTTTGTGATGGAAAATGCTTGCATATATAGGATTGTGCTGGTATGGTTTGTTTTCATTTATATAAATGTACGATGTCCTAAGTGATTGTTTAATAAAAATATTTTGTGTTTTTAAAAAGGTGGGAATTGAACAATTTATGTTGCTTAGGTTATATGAAATATAGCAATATATGTGAATTATAATGCTTGTAAAGTAAATTTGCCTGTGTCACAAGAACTTTTTGCTGTGTTTTTTTTTTCAGAATATGAATTTGCAGCTATTCAAGTTGATTTACTGTTTTCACTACAGTGTTTTTGTGCCATACTTAGCTATTTAAATGGAAACAATTTTAAAAACTGGGATCTGCTACAGCAAATTCACAAAAGATGGAAACTGGCTGAAAAATTTGACTTACATATACCAAGTCTGAGATTTGCCATTTCCCGGAACATTCCCTTTTCTCTGAGGTATGGTGATCTCGGAGCTGGTATACATAACTTTGGAAGGGTGTGGCCTCCTACAGTGGGAAGTGCAGGGGACTTGCCCCCTGCAAAAAAGAAGTTTGAAGGTGAAGAGTGATGCTTGATATTCACTTTTCTCCTGGATTTTTGATCTTCTTTTTTTGGCCTGTTGGTACTCTGAATTATGAGTGCTGACGTTACAAGAGATAGCCTTGTAAACCCATTGTGAGACCTTATATGTGGCTTTCCCCATGTAAAATGCATTATAGGCAACATTGTAAACTCATTTTTCATTCTGTATTTCTCTGACTGGTGGGTTATATCTGTTGCAAATATTAATTCACCTAGGTGAAAACGACAGCTATGACATGCAGGTGAAGGAAAAGCCTTCCTTACCTTGAATGTTGCTGTGTGTTAAAGTCTTTCACTGTGTATGAGGATCTGGTGTTCATCTGTGCATTATTTGACATGTCTAATAGCATGTTGTAGCTCAGAGGGGCCTTGCTTGACATGGCAACCATCACCAGGCAATATCCACTGGTTCCCCTGCCCCAAGCTAGTGATACATGGAGTACTTTTATCTACAAAAATAGCTTTGAGGGAAATGGTGAGGACTTCAAGTCTTCCATGTTTTCCTCACTTATCAGTAATAAGACAGTGACATTTTTTAGGGGCCTAAACATTGTTGACCTTCAGGAACAGCTTTTTTTAGAAGAGTAGTACTGTGGCTGGAAACAACCCTCCCTTTGTTGATGGTTTCCATCACCTGCTGTGTGATCCTCTTACATGTTCAGGTCATAATCTTGGCTATTACCTTCCAAGATTTTAGGGTCTCCATCACATCCTCCTCCACAGGGCTCAAGGGTCCTGTACTACCTTTCATGGCACCTTTGTCATACTGCTCCTCATCTACCTAATGTTCCTGAGCAAGGTGAGTGCTGCACATGCATCAGACATTTAAGTATGGTTATGCCTGCTTGACCTTTGTAGTTCCTCACCCTCAGCCAACCTTATTGTGGTAACCCTGCATTTGCATCATATGGATACCTTGTATAACTTTGGAGAAGGTTTCCCTGCACCCTAGCAGCAGGAGTGTGCAGTTAGAAATTGTCTGACGACTGCTGGAGCAGGGCACAGTTTTGAGCTTTTTTCTGGTTAATTGGGTAACTTGTTTAAATCAATTTGTCTGTTTTCTATTGTTTTATATATTTTATTTTATTTATATATATATATATATATATATATATATATATATATATATATATATATATACATTTTCACTTTATTCATCTGCTTTTAATATATTTGTGTTTCTTCCTACTTTATTACTAGGGGCATTGACTACAACTCTGATCTGAGATATATAACAATAAGTATCCTTTTCTGTGCATTTAAACTGTTTTTTTATTGTATCTGCTTTATTTTCTGAAAAAAAAAAAAACAAAAACATATACTTGTTTCCCGCCTTTCTAAGCTAGTATAGTCCAGTTTTCAGGTTAAGTGCTAAATTCAGGGCTGTGTTACAAATCTATGTATTTGCCCATACTTTACTTGGATAGAAGGAAGTTTCTCTGCTCACCTGTGAGAGAGGGGAGTTTTGAGCAGCCTATCTGTCCCTGGAGGACTGATTTCAGCCCAGAAATTAGTAGTTTATTGGCCATTTTGGCTAATTTTTATCTCTTTCATTTCCCTGCTATAAATACAGCATTTGCCTGGTTTTGTACGCCTGGCAGCACCAGTTAGCTAGGGTATAACTATTCCCATCTCCACAAAGTCTCCTTCAATTTTTCCCTTGAAACTAGACAAACTTTCAACTTAAGCACTCAAGTCATTCATTTCTCAGCACGGCACTTGCTCAAAACTCATAGCAAGCACTTATAAACCCTAGCACTAGACCCTCCTATACTGTACAGAAGGACAAGGCTCTCTATTCACCCTTACCAGTCATTCAGTAAAATAGTTTACTGTACCTATCCAGGCATGTCCAAAGGGCAGTTTCAGGCATACTCTCCAGTTCAGCTGGTGAATCTGGGCATTTTGAGGCAATGTTACAACTGCCTCATGTACACAGACATCCCTCTCCTCCTACCACCAAACACTAATACATGTGAGAGATGCAATTATACAGCCAAACTGGAGGCTAAGCTCTCTCAACCCAAGGCTTGATCAGATGGTCAAGAGGAGAAGGAAAATACTTGCATCGCACCACCAGTCTCACATAGACCCATTAAACCAGCACTGGCAAAAAACACACATAAATACACGAAAACATACTCGGAGGCTCTAAATAAAAATCTTCAAAAGCAACAGAGACCTCCAAAGTAGACATCCAAGCAACCTCAACCCCCCAACACAAACTATGAAACACATATTTCACAAAACCAGTGTGCCATGCAATCACAGCCCTTAAGGCAAAATAACATACCCAACATACTAATAATAGGTGACTCTATAGTCAGGCACACTGATGGCCCACTCACTAGGCTGAATAAGGAGAAGGTTACTGTTAGCTGCCTGTCGGGTGCCAGGATCCACCACATAACACAAGCACTCAGGTCACGCCAGAACAAGTACAAATACAAGTCTGTCATTGTCCATGTTGGTGTGAATGACCTGAGCCATACCACCATGCACTACATGAAAAAAGACATGGAAGAGCTCTCTGATCTTGTAGCCCAGGCTGGTATGACCCTGATCCTGAGTAGCATCCTGCCCTCACCAAAAATGATACCATTGTATAAAGAAAAAATTATCAATTTCAACAATTGGCTAAGCTTCTGGTGTCATTCAAAGGGGATCCAGTGTCTGTCCACCTGGGATGACATGCTCGACAAGCCATGCTGCTTTGCTAGAGATGGCTTGCACCTGTCACCCTTAGGCTTTTGAATACTGGCCAAGGCTCTTGCCACCCCCATAGTGCCTTTTTTAGGCAAGGCTCAAAAGACAAACCCACCACCATAAATAGCACAAGCAACAAAAAACTGAAGGTAATGCTACTCAATGCCAGAAGTCTAAACCTCAAAATGCATGCACTCAAGGCACTCCTCAGTATGGACAAAAATCGATATATGCGCAGTAACAGAAACCTGGTTTAAGGCTCCAGAGAGCACCCCAGCACTACCAGGCTACAACTCATACCATACATTTTGGCCACAGAACCCGGACCGAAATACAAAAGATGGGGGTGTATCCATATTCATCAAGGATACCCACACCTCCAAGTTAGTGGCACAGCACAATGCTTCAGAGATCATCCACGTGCAACTAACAACGGGCAAAACTGCAATTCTGTAATTGCAAAACTATAGCTTGCTACAGATCACCCACCGTGTCCCAGGACCCCCATTCCGCATTTCTGGAAACACTGGGAAATATAATGGTCCTACCAAACACCCTAATATTGGGTGATTTCAATTACCCAAACATTAACTGGGAGAACTACTCAAGTACTAACTCACTTGCCCAACATTTCCTAGAATTTATAAACTTGAATGCAACTGGTCAACACTTCCACTAGAGGTGACAACATATTAGACCTGGTTATCACCATCATGGGTGACTGGTGCTCCACACCGGAGGTCAACCCCTCGCTGGTTAGATCTGACCATATCACTTTGGATATCCACATTCCGCCCCCACCACCAGACAAGGAAACCACCGTGAAAAACTTTTCAAAAGCGAATTTCACGTTACTTAAGACAGAAGTGGGAAGTTTCAAAGCCCCCATGCTAAAGGATAACATTGTCCAAGCTGCAAAATCCTTTACTAATGCATTCTACGGGCACCTACAAGAATGCATGGATTGTGCTAGCCCAAGCAAAACCAAGACTCGCTCCTCCAAGAAAAGTAAACCAGTCTGGTGGACTCCTGCCATAAACAAGCTATATGATAGGAGGAGGAAACTAGTACAGATAAAGAGTAAAATCCCAAGAAGGGAAGACATCCCTGATCAGTATCAGCAAGAAACTACGATCCCTCATAAAATCATCCAAAGCGAGTTTCAAAAGAAAAATTGCCAAGGACTCCAAAGATAACCACAAGGCATTCTTTAGCTATGTCAAGAATCTAAGTGGCAATGCTCAGATCTGCTCAGAGTTAGTGCAGAATGGTACAAAATACACTGAACTGAGCGATATTGCCAACATCCTGGTAGACAGGTTCAACACAAACTTCACCCCCAAAAGGGCCCATTGCCATAACAGAAGAATATAGAGCCCCTGAAATCAGACACTCAGGTTAAAACAGCTCTCTCCAAAGCCAAGAACACAGCATCAATGGGACCGTATTGTGTCCCAGGCTGCATCCTACACGAGCTCAAAGACAAACTAACCCCTCACATAAACACACTGTTCAAACTCACCTCTCCACAGGTTACGTACCCATAGAGTGGCACACAGCAATGGTTATTCTGCTCCACAAAGTGGAGCCACAACAGACCCCGGGAACTATCGTCCTATAAGCCTGACTAGCTTGGTCTACAAGGCTATGGATCACATCATCATGGAACTCATTAACAGAGACATTGGCAACCTCCAAACACAGGACCCTACCCAGTTCAGCTTTAAGGTCAGATCATGCCTCCTAAACCTAGTGGACTTCTTTGAGACCATTACCAAGGCTATATACGAAGGAAAGGTGGTACACACAGCCTACCTAGACCTTGCAAAGGCCTTTGACACCATTCCTCATTCTGGTATTATAGACAAGCTCACCAGCCTGAACATAACCCCTACGTCACAAGATGGGTTGCCAACTGGCTCACGGACAGAAACCACATGGTAAGAGTTGCAGGAGCTAGGTCTGACTCAGTTACAAGTGGCATTCCCCAGGGCTCAGTCATAGGACCCCTCCTGTTCGGCATATAGTTCTTAGAGGTACAGGCAAGCACAGGAGGACTATGGCTGACCAAGTTCGCAGACGACTGCAAACTAGGGGCTATAATTGACTCTCCGGCTGACACAGACATCCTCCATAAGGATCTCACTGAGACGGATACCTGGTGTTAAAATCATGGCCTCAAGCTAAATGCCAAAAAGTGCATAGTCATCCCCTTTGGAAAAAACAAAGTACCGACAAACTACCACATAGGTGATAGTCCCCCAAATATGGACGATGTAATAAGGGATCTGGGGACTCAAGTAGACAGCAATCTCTCCTTTGATAATCACATTGCCAAAGTGGTTAGAAAATCCTTTTATGTGGCCCACCTTATCACAAAAGGGTTCGCATCCAGATCAAAAGAGGTCATTGTGCCCCTCTACTCATCGCTCATCAGTCCCATCAGAGTACAATGCCCCATTTGGGATGTATCTTACAAGACACCTGCAACAGCTGGAAAGACCACAGAAGACTGAAGAAACTCCAGCTGTAGTCTGTTGCATACCGCCTGCTCAGAGGTGATCTCTGCCTGACATACAAGGCCATGTCCAACCCAGAACTGATGGACATGCTCTACCTACAGAAAAGCTTATCCCCTCGAGCAACACACTCTAGGGATCTAAACCTCACCACAACAATAAATAGGACCTGCTGGAGGGATAGATTCCTGTCCCAGAAACTTCCATGCTCTGGAACAAGATTCCAATCTACATTAGGCAGAGCTCCTTGCTAACACTCTTCAAGAGAAACCTTGATGAGTGGATGGGAAACAAAAGTTTACCCCGGGGATCAATTCAGTGGCTCTGCTGGACAGAAGCACAAGGAACTAATCTTAGGGGGTGGTGAAAGCCAACACATTCTGGCTAGGCTTATAAATGCCTTTGGGCAGATAGCCTAGTACCTACCTATGAACCTATAAGCAATGTCAATAGGTACTTCTCAGCACAATAATGGTAGCATTTGGTGTTCAGTTATTTCCTTTTTTGGAATAGGACATAGGTTATGTATTTCCTTTTGTCCTGCTATCATGTAAAATGGATCACTAGATGTACTCTCTTTGGGGTTAGACATCTCCTTGTTTGTGATGCATGCTTTACTGTTTGTTTTGTCTGTTAAAATACATTTGTTTACCTGGGTAGAACACTGATCAGACAATAACCAATTAAAGACTCAGCCCAGGTTGCATCAACATGTAACAAAACAATGCATAGTATACAAATAACAATGGTTTACATTTATGAGTAGGCATAGACAATTTGGTAAAAAATGTATAATAGAATATCTAACAAAGCAAATATATGTACAGTTATGTAAATTAAATAGAAAAGGAAGAACAGAGTTAAAGTAGGAGAAGTGCTGAAGATATGGGTAGTAGTTGCTAGGATAGGAAAGTTAATGGAAACCTGTAAGATGAGAGAGGGGATTAGATTATGCATAATGGTGTAGTAACCACTTTGAGCTTGTCTTTAATTCCCTTGATGCAGTGTACACCGCTTTGGGTACCTTATTTCCTGATTGGAGGTGATGTTTATTCCCCACACTCCTAGTCTATACTTCCTGATCATATGGTCGATGCTGTGCTGTCTGAAGGTGTGGTATAGATATGTGCTTGTTTATCTCCTGCAGACCTGAAGTCACGTGATGTTATAGGCTATGTTGTACTTTTATGGCAGTATTTTATATTTTGATATATTTTTTGTATCTGTTGTTAGTATTCTGTTGCCACTTGTTTGCCTGTATGCATGGCTGGCATATAGAGTGTTTGTTTATTATTTTGAGCACTCACTGATGCTTGTATTTGATTTACAGTGCTCAAACTGGTGGCCACATGGAGATGCGAGGGCGTTCCTGCTGCTGCTAGTGCTCCATTTGAACTGTTTAGTGGCTGCCACGGAGATATATGTGGTGGAGAGTCCACTGTGTCTAGATGGAGGCTTGTTATAGTGGGGTTCATGTGTCTGTGAATATTTCAAGTCTCCATGCACATTTGGTAAATAAAGTTTGTGATGTAACTGCTACTCATTTTGGGCTGTTTTTACCTGACACTGAAACTAGTGCCAGTGAGAAATTAGTCCTTTGTGCATTTTGAAAATAAGCTACACTGTGCAGGTCAGATGCTGCTATAAGTATCTCTGTGTCCATTTACAGTCAGCACATGGGATCATATTTTCATTCATTTTCCTTGTTGGTACAGGTATATGCCTTGTTTTTCTGACAATATCATCTGTATGAGAGCATGCACCATTTACTGCAGTGCTGAACTCTTTCTGTATACAGACATATAAGACAGTACATGTGTGACAGAACTGCATTGCTTTGCATATGGTAGTTGGTGCTTATCAGGGCCTAGTTGGTATGTACACTAATTGAACTTTTCCCTTTTGCCTATACATCTTCCTGTGTGTTTGCTTATTGTTTTGGGTGCTCAGAGCTCACCTACTGGCACTTGAAAAAATGTGCCCATGCTATTCTGTGTTACAAATTCTTACAGGAATTCCTTCATAGTTTTCCCTACCCTTTTTACTCCACTGTCCATCTGGGTTGTCCCATCCTTTGTATGCTGTCAGTGTCATATTGGTATCATATGGGAGAGCACAGTCATAATTGTCTAGTATTGTAGAAGACAAGCCAGGTTTTACAGCCCTCAGAGGGATGGTCAATTTGGGAACAGCCTTCTAAGCCAGATGCTTTAGTCTGGCTGAGATTCACAGACTTGCTGATGACACTGAGGTGACATGTTTTGGAGACTCTCTTTTCTGTACCTCTCCCATTCAGTCAGAATATTGATCAGTGCCTCAAATGGATGGCAGAACATGGCAAGACCTTCACTGCTGTGGGTGTAAAATGTTATTGTCTATTGTGTTTGTTTTAGCAAGATGCAAAAGAGCCAGCACAACGTGTGATTTTTTAAAGTGTGGCACCCAGCAGCAGTAGCAGGAAGAAGACAGTTTTCTCACTCCATATTCTACTATGGACCCAGAGAACAGGGTATTGGCAAACCCAGAGAATAGGGTATTGGCAAATTGCCAGAAAGTAAGTCAGCTACATGGTAAATATCCAAAGTCCTGACAATTTTTTGTTTGGAGAAAGATTTCAAGGGGCAAATGAATAAAGGAAATAATAATCAGAGGTTATACTATACCATTTCATTCTCATACCAAAATCATATTACTATCTTTGCTAGTTTTCTCACACCATATATGACAGCAGGCAAAACTAAAGGTCTTCAACGTCTAAGGAAAAAAGAGGCATCAAAGAGGTGTCAATAGACCAGAAGAGCTTAGGGTATTATTTATAACTTTTTTTTTTTTTTGCTAAGGAAAACAAATGGCCTCAGACCAGTTTTTAGGTTTCAGTGGCATCAATACATTTATTCTATTGTAAACCTTCTTTTGAATAGTCTTGGTACAAGATGTCCTCCTTTGTTTGCCAGAAGGCATCTGGGTGCACCCTTTGTACCTCCAAGACACCTACTGCCACATTAAAATCACTGAAGAGTTAAGGAGGTTTCTGTACTTTCAAAATGCTTCCATTTAGTCTGAGCTTTACTCCACTTGTATTCATCAAATGCATGTAAGTAATTATAGTTTACCTAAGAATGTGGAGAGACAAGATACTGATATACTATATCTAGATGACTGACTTCTTGCTGATGGACATGGGAGAAAAAAAATTGTTTGCTAAATTTGTAATTTCCTTGTACTCACGGTGAACCTTGCAAAATACCACATACTCCCAAATAATGCTCTTGTATTTATAATTTATGTTGGGCCTCTCTGCTTCAGGATAAGATACTTTCCCTTTAATGGCTGCCTCTGTTTCAGTTCAGTGTGTTCCAGCAGAGACTTGTTTGAAAGACTTAGGTGTTAAGGCAGCTTATCCTCTCTTGTGCCAAGTTTCACCTGAGAGTTCTTCAGTGGACAATTCAAATCTAGTGGTCCCATTTTCTTGGTCATAAGTATTTTCTAGTCCAGATTCCCAGAACCTGTTGGGTGCATATATAGTAGTGGGTAAACCCAACCAGCCTTAATTCTGGAAATCCCTTTCATCTTCTGACCCTTTAGGCCACACTCACATCTGAAGCATCTGTTCTGGAATGGGGTTGTAGGGGTCAGACAGCTCAGGCAACAGTCACCACTGAAGCATCTGCTCTGGAATGGGGTTGTAGGGGAACACCACAAAAAGTGGGCTATCCAGGGTGCCTGGTTGTCTCAGAAGTCTCTTCTTCATATCCGTGTTTTGAAAATGAGTGCAGTTTTCTTAACCTTGCTGGCTTTTCAGGGGGCTGGTGCATTTAAAATGTTGACACTTGCATTCCCAAGTCCCAAAATGTGTAGACCAAATGTTATAAAATCTGGACTTAAATATACTAAGTCCAAAATTGCCATTTATAGGAATATTCCCTTTTCTCAAATGCTTTTGACTGTGTGTGTGTGTGTGTGTGTGTGTGTGTGTGTGTGTGTGTGTGTGTGTGTGTGTGTGTGTGTGTGTGTGTGTGTGTGTGTGTGTGTGTGTGTGTGTGTATATATATATGTGTGTAATATATATATTTATAGTGTGTGTATATAATATATATATATATATATATATATGTGTGTGTGTGTGTGTGTGTGTGTGTGTGTATATACACACTGGGGATTTGGGGTGCAGTGGGCTTGCTGTCATGCAGAAAAGAAGTTTAAAGGAGAAGAATGATGTTGAGGATTAATTTTACTCCATTATTTTTGGTCTATCAGCTATGTGAATCTTCAATAGAGAGCCTTCTCCTCCAATGTTAGTCATCTGTTCATCTGTATTCATTTGGACAGTATGACAGATGCCTGATACATCAGTAAACAGGGAAAAATACATTTCTATACCTGCTACTGAAAGACAATAAAAACATGGCAATGCACCTTCAAGTCACATTACTTTATATTAACCCATTCAAGAGGAGAGCAGTCTCCTGGTAGGCCTATTCAGGTGCTTTCTTCTTTTGCTGGAGAATAAAGATTTTCACCACCTGGGTATTTGCCACATCAGCAAATGCCAAATGTCCTCCTTACCTTTAGCTAAATCCTGTTCTAGGCCAAAGAAGTCTTATCTCACAAATAGCCAAATGGACTTTTTTACATACTCTCACAATTTCCTCCTATCTTAAGATTTATTCAGTAAACCAAAGTTTTCAAGGCCAAGTTTATTCTAATTTCCTTCTGGTCCAGACAATCCTGTTTTCCCTTACTGACCCAATTTCTTCTGCAGAATCATTTTCACCTACAGCCTTTCAAGATGTAATTGTCTCATGCTTGTGGAAGTCTGTAAAGCCCTTTTGCATACTTTTATCTAATGTCACTTGTCCCTCCTTAGGACATTTACTTCATGCTCAAACTTAAATCTCCCACTTTTGAGTTTACTGATTCTATGAGCATGGTATTCCTGTCCTGAAGAACACTTTTTCAAGTATGTATTTCTTCAGTCAAAATAATTTTTGAGTTGTAGGCCCTTTCTCTCAAACCCTCCTAAACCTTTTTCCACAGAAAATCATCACAGTATGTTTCCACAGTGGTGGCCACTTGTGAAGATTGTAGAAGAACTCTGCAGTAAACACTACCAGAGATAGACTGCTTCTTATCGGATGCAAAAATATATGATAGATTCATAAGAAAAAGATTTTCTTTTTAACATATCATCTTTCCATCCCCAATGTTTGTCTTATCTTTAGTTATCTTCTCCTTTCTTTACTTTCTGTCTTTTCCCTGAGCTCAGCACTGTAATAGAAAATCTAGACGGTTAATGATGAGTGATATTTGAGAAGGGGGGATTCCATGCTGATTTCATGACTAAAGTTTAATGTATCAGTGATTAACACTCAGAAGTGCAGTCACAAAATATCAAACTTACAGGGAAGCAGTGGCAATCAAAACTCATGGTTTCAGCCTTCAAATATTTTTGAAGATTGAGCTCTGTCATTCTACATTCCCTAACACAAGTAGATTCATTCTTAATACATTTACTACTTAAATATACAAAATTTGAGATTAATCTGTCTCTGTGAGGCACAGAAATGGAGTCTGACTGTGACTCAGGTGCCTGAGGTTTGATTAGTGGCTCTGACACTAGAAGAGGCAGGCAGGGAAGGGAAGAAGTGATGATATATAGCTCCCTCACATTTCCTGTGGAACAGGGAAGAGTGAATGCACTTGGAATCACATGAGAAGTGCAATTTCAAGGTGGAGATGGGGAACTACTGTTCATGCTCTGCAGGGTTGGTAAGAGTTGCTTGAAGAAATACCCTTGTGGAAACAGGATCATGTCTGTTTGGACAGCCTATTGTATATTCCATTCCCAGCACTTTGGTGGTAACATATAGGGTTAGGGCATAAAAAGGAAAAAAATGCTCAGACTGCCCCTAATGGCTGTCTAAATGTTGGTGCATCCTGCCTGACTCTTCCCCTATTGATGGGGAAAGAATGATCTGATTCACAAGGAGGGTGTGATCACTGACTGGCAGAGAGGGTAAAGTGTGCAAAAAAAAAAAAAAAACTTTGAGATTGCTGTATGTTGAGAAAAGTGAATTCCTCAATATATCAGTCTTGCTCTTCAACTGTTAAGATACCAAAATAACTTCAGACAAGACATTTCAGTAGAGAATATCTCATTTATTGCAGAGAACATTCATAAGTGGGGAACAAGGTGATCAAGGTCTTGTCTCCTTAAGCATGCAATGAACATGCAAAGCTTTATTCTTTACATTATTTTTGACTCAAATCAACTGTATTGTTACTATAATTTTACAGCCACTGACCAATTAAAAAGGAATACCACTGCATTATTTTTGCCAAATAAGAATCTCCTGACTCTCTATCTGTACTTTTCCATATTAAACACAAATTCTGAATTTTAGAATATAATTTTGTACACTGGTCATGCTGGCACTTTTATGTTGGCAGAAAATAAATCATCAGACGCAGACTAATACTATCTGAAATCCATTTTGAAATGAAACAATTTCAAAATGGAATATTCAATAAAAAATCTCCTTATCATATACTTCTCCCTTCACATTCCTCCATCTGATGCTGTGAAACATCACTCAAGTCATATACTTCTTTATAAATGGACAATGACGACAATTCCACAAATGGGTTGACATTTTTTCACTTGCTATAAAACAGTCCTCACATTCAGTTTTTCTGTCATTGGCATGCACAGTGTTTATATAACTGCTTTACAAGTTTGGCCTTCTTGGCAATAAAAACATGTTTTATGATTTGCTGGACTTAAAAGACATCTTGAATAATTTTCAGTTATGCACTCGCCCTCAAACATTATCCTACAACCTACTAAAATCTTGTACTACTTTATCTTCATTATTTTCTTCACTGTAACTCCTAACTAATGTGGTCAGTGACAGTCCTTCTGATTTCTTTAATATTGGCATTTTATAATCTGATGCTTTTTCTGGTTCTAAAGTTTCATAATCAACATTTTGCACATAAAGAAAATGATTCCTAAAAGAATTATAATTATTGCAATTAACATGAAAAAATTTGAAATCCCTCCTCGCCAGCCAGAAAACAGATTTGTTAACCATGCTCACCACTGTCTGCTTTTTTATCATAAGAAATTTCAGTGACCTTCTGCATGGTTTCTAGGTGACTATGAATGGTACGTTTGTTATCTGGAATAAATGAGCAGCACTCTATCTTAATGTGTGCACATGTACTTCCCTTAGAAGCAAGGGTGAAGTCAAGTGCCATTCTGTTCTGCAGCACCACACTGTTCATGGCAGTCATATCAATTGCAATCTGATTTATTGATTCAAAACTAGCATTGCTTAATATTTCTAATAACTTAGATGATTTTCTTAATTCACATATTGACACCAGTACTCAGATCCATGTGTGCTAATCCTTTAGGGTAACCATTTGAAATGTTGAGACCCATTAGAATGAATCCCAAAATGTGGTGACCGATTGGCCAAAAGAATGGACTTATGTAAGTTCAAGATGCCATTTCTCAGAATATTCCCTTTTCTTCATGCTATGGTAATTTCAGAGTTAGTGTATATATATATATATATATATATATATTCCGAAGCTGTGGGGGGATATGGGGGGTTTTCTCCCCTGCAAAAGATGTTTAAAGAAGAAGAGTGATTTTCAAGATTCACTCTTCTCCTGTGTTTTCAGTCTTTATTTTCAGCTTGTCAGCACTCAGCATTTTGAGTTCCAACATTTCAAAAGGAAGCCTCCTTTAAATGCAGACTTTTCTACAAGCTATACCCAAGAGCTTCTATTTTATCAACTGGATTTTTAATGTCCTTTTTCTCCCTTTTGCAACAAGCCTTATGAATTCTTCCAGTAGGTAAAGTATCTATGCGTCGTACAGCTGTAATGACACAGCCTGTATAACAACAAACCAACCAGTCTGTTGGTAACCAGAGATACGAGTGATCTCCACAAATATAACAACATTCATATAATGTTCCTATAGCCAGTCCTACAACCCATTCATATATTTTTCAAGTAAAATTACAAGTACTCCATCTGACAGAAAGTGTTCCATTTTTAATATAACAAGTAGGTACCTTAACAGTCATTGATAATTGAAGTGGAACTACTGAAAAAGTGGTAGAATTATGTCTGGCTTTCTGGTTTCTAGTTAAGAAAATAGTACAAAATGCTGACCCACCTTTTGCATCTGTCACTGGTATGGAGAGTAATCAAATACCCCCAATGCGAGCACTAGATATATGTGCACATACCCAATAGTCACTGACTTTCAAAGACTTTGCATAAGCATACAAAGCAGCAGAAAATGTATTAAATTTAAGTTTCAAATCTGGGGTTACTTTTTCATTTATAACTAAATATCTGCCTCTCATTTTTGTAAAATGCTTATCTCTGATAGAAAATTGCTTAGTACTTGCAGTTCAGATGGCTGCAGATGACAAGAAGAAATACAGCAGGATGATAATGGAAATCACAACTGTTCCAATAATAAGTTCATACAAATATTGAACAGGTTGGGGCTGACGTTTTTTTTTTTTTCTGGAAAAATTGCAAAATGTGAATAACGAGTTATTCTTTTATAGTTCATATAAAAGTATAGGTGTCAGCCTCTTGGCACAAACAAATCTGGACAAAGCCAAAAATAATGAGCTCCAAAAATAGGGGCAAATTTTAAAGAATGTTTTTATAAATGTAGAAAGTTACTTGAATAAAAGGTCTTGTGTTACTATGCATTCTCTGAAGCATATCTAGTGTGAAACTCAAATGTCTGTCATTATATATTGAATTAAGTCATTACTGATTTGCCACAAAAAGTCAGAAAAAAAATCTATGAGGAGCAATCCAAAAGTAGGAGGTGAAGATCTGGACAGTTGAGAGGTATGTATAAAAGGGGTTTTCAAACACACTACACATTGAAATTTCTGCCATTTGCAATTCCACAGTAATACCCAGTCACTTGATTCCCTGTCTCTCGGGTTGACTTCTCATCATTGTCCAAATAATATACTGTTACTGATTTAACTTTCCCTTCTGATTGTGAGGTCAATGAAAATAACATTGATGTTGAAGAATTGCTCAGTTTTATCTCAGACCAGGATGATGTTGCTGGATTCAACTTTCGAACCCAAACACAATGATCTTGTTAAAAAAAGTCTCTAAACTTTGTTTCTCGATACAATGGTTTTCCTGTTTTTTCATCTGGTACAATTTATGATGGGGTCTACATCCTGGAAGAGAGTGATGCTGATGGTTTCTTGTCTGCATTCATTATGAGGTTGGGCCTTCTTTATGTCTGATACATGGATCGAATTGGGCAGTTCACATCTGATGGCAGTGGTAAGGAAAACTATGTAGGGCCCGTTCTATTGGGGAGACAAGGCATTTCTTCTGGAAAATGATCTGATGAAAGCAGTGGTTGCAAATCATTCTGGACATTTATTATAAGCTGCCTCTGAGTCTCCAAAACATCTTTATTGTGATGCCAAAAGACAGATTGAAGACACTTGCAATAAAGAAAAACATTTTAATCTATATTTTGTGCCTCCAAATTTCTGGGTAGGGGTGTGTGTCAAGCATTCTCATGGGTCTCCTCTTGAGGATCTCATGAGGGGAAAATTTCCTAGTAGTGTTTACAGCACTTATTACACTAAATAACACTAGGGGTAAAGCTTTAGGCCACTTAAGACCAGTTTCCTCACACAACATTGAAAACTTTAACAGTCTTTCATTAATTCTACAATTCCTGTGTGGTCTGCATGGGCAATGGTATTGTATTTTTCTGTTCAATGTCTTATTGATTTGTTGAATCACTTGACTTTTGAAATTTGTTCCCTGGTCTGATTGTATGAAACAAGGTACACCAGGGCTGGGTATCAGTTCAAAAAGCAATTTCTTAGCTACAGTATTTGCATTATTCTTTACACAGAGAAATGTTTACCTATACAGAAAAAAATTAGCAATCATTAATGTATTATGGGAGCTCAATAAAATCCCACTGAAAGACAACAAAATGGTCCCTATTTTCTTTTTTTGCAAAGACTGTGGGTATGGCACACTTACTGACACATTATAGTATAAACAAATTATACACTGAGTGACTTGTGAAATGTGAGGGGCACACCATTCATTCAAAATTCATTTTACTATTGCATTTTCCCAAGTGAAAGGGTAAATGATAAGCTTTAACCAACTGAGTTAAAAAATTGCATGGGGCTACCAGCTGCCCATCTGGGTGAGACCATAGTAGGTCTGGAGAACAACTGTAGCCATTATGGATCTACCTCACCCTTTCAAAGTCATCAGCTTGCCCTTGGACAGATGCCTATTCATGTAAAGAGAGTGTATTAGTGTCACAGACATGCTGCAAAAATGAAGACTAAACAAGATAAGAAAATGCAGCTTGCCTAGCTGTCATAGCTGCAAAACAACTAACTTTAAATTGTATGAATCATCATTTCTATGTGCAGCACACTTTGCCACTGCTGTCTGCTTTGGCTAAACTAATGCATTCAATAGCTCATGAACAAAAACAACATTTTTAGTGGCTCTTCCTGCTGAGATTAAATACCCTCTTTCTCTCAAATGTACCCCAAAATATAGAACTACTCCATGAGCATTGTGAATCTGTGAAAATTTTGTCCTTTGCTAGTAAAAGCTACAAGTTCAGCTATTTGAGTAGACACATTTCCATTTAATTATCCCATTAACAAAATGTTGTCCTTAGTACACATGGAAAAGGTTGCTACTAAAATACTGTCTTCTCTTTGAAGTAAGTTGGGATTTGGTCTTGGGCCCTTTTTTAGATCAGGCCTAGGAGGAAGCACATATTGACTAGAAAAGCAAATTTATAGGATTCTCCATTCACTGTAAGAATTAAAAAGACAGTGTTAAGGGATGGACATCTGATCTGTAAAGAAGTGTTGTTTAGTTAAGTAAAGACGATTCATATTTATATAACCATACACCACATAAATATTGTTTGGTCTTCAGTAACAATGCTTCTGCAGGATGTGAAACTGTAATGTAGATCTTGTGCTGAAAAGTAAGAGCAGCTGCCATTTCTTCCAAACATGCTGTCACAGGCACCACGCTAAGGCGGTGGGGGAGGGCCACTGCTATAGTGTTTGTGCTAAAATAAGCAATAGTTCTAAAACCATCATTTCTACATTGTACTAATAATCCTAATGTTACTTTATTTTTTCACAACAGAATAAGAAAGATCTTTTTGAATAATCTGGCAAGCTGAGAGCAGGAGGGTTTGAGATTAGTTTTTAATTGGACAAAACTTTGCTTATGGTATTCTTGCCATGGCAATGGTTCAGTTGTGTCTTTCTTTATTAATTCTAATAATTGTTTTACTACTTCTGCATAGTTAGGAATCTATTGTTGAGAATAACCTGTCAATCTCAGAAAAAGCTGCAGCTGTTTTAGTGTTCTAGAGTGTGTGCAATTTGTATTGCAATAATGCATGAGGGTAGAATTTCTCTATAGCCTTCTGAAATAAGGTGGCCTAAATGTTGAACCTGCAGTTTCCACAGCTGCAATTTTCTTTTATTAATCTTGAATCCTGATTCTACTGATTTGGCCATGAACAAAATAGTGTCTTGTTTGCAAGTGAAATGAGAATTTGAAGCCAGAAGTAAATTGTCTACTTACTGTATTAAAGTAGTTTTACATGGGAGTACAATTTTGTCCAGCTGTTTTTTTCATCTCTCTAGAAAAGAGAGTAGGTGATTTTACATACCCTTGTGGCAGTTTTGTCCATGTATATTGCTGTCCTCTATATGTTCATGCAAACAGATATTGACTATTTGGGTGTAGAGGAAATGGAAAGAAAGCAGAAGAAATATCTGTCACTGAGAAAGTAGTACCAGTTGTTGGAATTAATATTGTGACAGGGTTAAGGACTGCAGAAAAAGTTAGTACTACTACTGCATTAACTGCCTGTAAATCTTTTACAAATCTTCAAGTATTTTTGCCTTATTTCTTAACTGGTAATATAGGCGTGTTGCATGGGCTTCGAGTTGGGACAATTATTCTTTGCTGGAGTAATGCAGAAATGACAGGTTCTGTTCCTTTTTTTTTGCCTCATTTGACAAAAGATACTGGACTACTATAGGTATGTGCTCACAAGGTTTTAAAAGTACTTTTACAAATTCAGCATTCATTTGAGTTCCACCTCATTTTCATGAGTAGTCTAATGCTGTTTGGAATCCTACCAAATCTGCAATAATTGCAGCCTGTTCTGATGTCATTATAGCAAAAAGGGGAATTTATCTGAACAAATATCAGTTGAGTATATTCCCAAAGGGGAGAGTTCATTTGGAGTATCAAGAAAAACTCCATATGGAGTACAGTAAACAATGCATCACAACTGGCATAACAAGTCTCTGCCTAAAGGGTTTAATGGGGCAGTATTTCTTACAGTAAAGGCATGCTGTTCTTTTAATGGATCTACCTGTATAGAAATGAGCTTAATTTCTGGACAGCCCAAAGGAATTCTGGACATTCCCACTCCTTATACTGTTTTGGTGGACAGTGGGAGGGTTTCAGCATTTGCTGAAGTAATCCATTGATCTAGCTGCTCTGGTATCAGCAAGAAAAGGAACAGAAGAATTACAAACTGTAATACTAACAAGGGGGTCATCTTGGTCAACACTTACAAGGGGGTCTTCTTGGTCAACTGGTACCAAAGGATATTCCACTGATATTTTTCTCAGTCAATAAATATCAGAAACTGTGGGACTAACTGTTTTAATTACTTTCAGAGTGTTTGTTTTTGGTCAAGCACTTTTATTACTAAGTAGTTTTAACTTACCTACATGTACATTAGCTGTATGTCTTATGTTTTTGATATAACTGTTTACTTTTGTTGGCTATTCTCACTAGCATTTGATCTGAAGGTATTGTGACAGGTGGTTGCTGTCTATAAACTGATCTAGGGGATGCGCAGAAGTAATTTGAGATGTATTTGGGGAAGTAGTAGGTAGGTCCCCATTTTCTACCTACCCCTGCCCTCTCAGAGAAGGAAGGCTGTCAGCTTTGTAGGAAGTAGATTGATTGTATGATGGGCGGCAGAAGGAATTGGAAGCCAGTAGCAGTCAAACGAATATGGCTGATTGACTGACTTCTAATTTTTCTATCTGTCTTAAGTGATATAAACCTCAGGAACAGGGTTTCTCTTCTGCAGATTTTTGTAGTGTGTTTAGCTGCCTGTAGCTGTATTTTTAAACTAGCTGAATTGTATTTTACACTTCTAATTACCGATTCCTTATTTTTAGCCAGTCATTAAAAGCTGACCAGCAATATGCAGGTGCTTTATTCCATTTCTGTTTGTTTAATTTTAAGATTTTCTAGAATTTTCGGTACTTGCGTATTACTGCAACCAGATTTTCGCAGCAATGCAGGTTGCTTCCCAATGAGTAAAAGTGGTGCCCATAATCTATTAAAAGGCATAGAAACAGTGTTGTCTGAAAACTTTCTTGCTGTCAATAAAGATGTTAAATAACATCTTATGCTAATTCCCACACTCCTTTCAACCCATCATAAATATTCATGTAACCAATGTGTTTACTGTATTCATTGCCTGACATCTTTAAAGTATGCTCCACACCTGAATTTTATCCCTTATTCATCTTTCAAACCCATCACCAACATTACATAAGACTTTTTAACAGTTAAGCAAACATGATTACACTTAAAAGATGTTTTTGACTAAAACAAGAGCAATTATTACATGTTGCAAATCTGGTTGAGATAATATGCAAGTACCGAATTTTCTTATCAAACTCTGGTGAGCTCAGACCATTTTAACACATAATTACAACTGTCTAGACCATATTTAATAAACACATGCTTGGCTAGGGTCCCATACTCTGGCTCTTTTAATACATCTACAATGGTGGCCATTGGAATACCCACTCACATACCAAAGTGGATAGATATGCGGCTTTGATTATAAACCTGCTGTCACACTAACAAGGAATCCCCTCTGTTACTTAATTGTTTTATTTTTGACTAAAACCAGTTCTCAAACATATTAAGGATACTCTGTTCTTATGACAAGGATACTCTAATCCTTATTACTTTTATGATTAAAACCCACTGTCATTCGATCAAAAACTTTTTATATTGTTATTTAAATGTTGAACTGTTACTCTCCTCAAATTTCCAGGCTCTCATGCAATTTAACCCACTTTCATACAATTGAGTTTAATATAAAGATTGTTACTAAAGTTAGCCACAAGTTCTGAGTTACCTTAATAGAACTTTTTACACTGGCCATGCTGACACTTCTATGTTGGCAGGAAATAAATCATTAGAAGTAGACTAAGACTATCAGGAATCCATTTTGAAATGAACTTCGAAACTGAATATTCATTAAACGGTTTTCCTTCTCACACACTTATCCATTCACAAAACAAATCTAACATATCAAATTCTGATTGCACATTCAAGTATCAATCACAAATGACTTTAAGCCTGGTGCCCTTCTATGCAACCTGAAATTTTTATCTGCCAAGTAGATTTGATACCTGTCACATTAGTCCTCCTAGAGGTTACCAAAGATGTGCTTTCTTCAGACCTATTGTGGCAAGTACATAACTTTTGTTTGAGCAAAATAGGCAGATTTTAGCAGCTAATTAGGTAAATTGGGGAAAAATGACTATATTATTTTGTTTATACAACTGCTTAACAAGAAGTAACAAAACCTCTTTTAGAAAGATCCATATCAGTATTAAAACATCCATACTCTAAGTCAATTTCCATCTAATTCCAGTGGTGTACAGGCTTCTGTTATATATACCTGACTGCAGTATGCTTATATTTGATAATGATTGACATTATTGGTAAACAAGTGTATTAATACCCTAGTATTGCAACCAAATGTGAGAGTTAAAAATAGTGTCCACCTGTTAACGAACTGAATAAGTATAACAAGTACAGAATGGACTAATACATAAAACTCTCTAGAGTATTACTTTCCTGGATTATATGAAAATACTAATGCGATTTTTGGCCAGCTTATTGCTCCTTCCATCCTTGGGGCCACTAAACTTTGGGCAGTCCAGTGTTACTACTTGCCAGATGGGTCCAATGTCTCTTTGTGAGACAAACTTCTCTAGCCATATTGGTTATGACTTCCCTCTAAAGCTGGTACCATCATTCTGCAGCCAAGCTGGTGTTTGCTATAGGCTTCTCTCCCCAGCATGCTGATAATCATTTCTAGGCTAAGCAGTTCATGATGAGTGATTACAGTACATACCAATCCTGGGTTTTAGAGTGGCCATACCTTCTCAGTCAGCCTACATGCCTAGCCTGGTGATAGGTCTATTCTCCGGCCTCCATCATGATTCTCAAAAAGTGATCTACCTCAACCAGCTTTTGCCCTCCCTCATGGGATGGACAAGCCCATTTTTTATGCCAGCTTCATCTGTTGCCTGAGTCACTATTTAATCCCAGGTCACATGGCTCATAATCAGTTCTTCATCCCTCTAGACTACAAAGCTGACTAATACCAGTACTACTATTGCTTTTAAATTTAATTTAGGCAAGTCTTGGGGTGAAAAAATATAGGTGCTGAATATAGTTGGTCTAAAATTAAGACTTATGCCTCAAACCCATTTTTGTTGTCGATACTACTAAAGGTACATACAACATGTCAAAGTCCCACCTCATCACTATTTTTAAGCTAAAGTCCTTCCATGAAGGTCCATCTGTGATGCCTTCTATACTTTTTAGTAGAAGTCCCACCCCCAACAGGTTCTGTCAGTGCTAGTCTTCTGTTCTTTTATCAGAAGTCTTTTCCTAGAAGGTCCATCTGTGATGGTCTTTTGTACTTTAAGTGGCATGCTGTCCCACAGATGTGCACATCTGAGATGCTTAGATGTGTTGGGGCATGTACACAGACACGTGATTCAAAAAATGTTAGCAGAAGGTGTTACTCTACTCTAACTAATAAAAGTAGGCCTATGTGCAGTGGTCATACAAGTAGGCCTATGTGCAGTGGTCATACCTCTTAACTGTCCATATTTTCACAGAATATCCAGATTTTATCTCCTATTTGGTTTGTTCCTCATAGAATTTATGATTTTCCGGCAAATCACTGAGGACTTAAGCCATAGAATAAAGACATACATTTGAGTTTCAGGCTTTATATCCTTCAGAAAATGCATGTTTAAAAAAATGTTATTCTAGCAACTTTCTAAGAACAATATTTAAAATTTGCCCCAATTTTTAGGCCTTTGTCCCCCCATTATTTAAGGCTTTGTTCAGATTTCTTGCATATGAGGTTGAGAGGTATGGCAGTCATCTGTGTTTGTTGTTTTGCTCATGTAGGTGTGTCAGGAAGGATGATATCTCTGCAATGGACAATGCTAACACAGAACTATATTTGTCAGTGATGAATCCCTCACCACTGGAGAATAATCAGATGGACCATGAAATAGAGGAATTGTTAGATCATTTTATTTAAGCATGTTTTAATGATCTGATTTTTACTACACATGATGATGAAGAATGGCATCTTTAGGAAGATATTGCAGCTGTAATGGACATAATTTATCCTTAATGGCTTATTATGATGGACTTGGTAAAAGAGCTTATTATACAGCAGCTACAAGAACTGATGACCCTGTACTTAGACAAACTGTGAGGGATGCAGAACTGACAGACTTCCAGAGAAAACACCACTGTGTATATGAACCAGAGGAAGGGTATTGGGATGGGGTATATCCATGAGTGTCTTCTCAGTTGTGACCATGACATGTAAAACTACTAATTGAAGCAATTGCCTGGAAACTTGGCTATATTGCATCATATTTTGATACAGTCCAGGCAATGCAGGGCACTTTAACACAGTTTAAATAGCTGATATGCATTTCAAAACTGCTTGAATGCATATTGCAACAATTTAAGTGACAATATACATTCGGCTGTTGAAGCAGCAGTCATGTCTGGGAGTTGTAAAAAAATATTTCAGAAACTGCATACAGGCCCAAAGCCCTGCCCCATATTACATGTATCTTTATGATATAGGAAGTTCTGATGAGTAATACTGTGGAAAGACCTGAACACTACTAAGAAGAGGAACCTTTTGGTGTCATATCTTAGAACTAATGAAAAGTAAAAAACTGTAAAACGTTTGAAGAATATGATATCTGCAAAGATTAATTTCAATGTACACCAAAAGCTGTACAGTGCCCCTAACTGCCACAAACTGTATTTTATTCAGACAGTAATGAATGAAGTGAAAAAAAACGTAGTGGGAAGAGATGTTAAGTTTGACCATAAGCGCAAACCATGATGTGATGGAAACTGTGAAAAATAGTCTGCCCCTAATATTTGAACAGCTAAACTAGAATTCACAGGGTTGTGTACTGGTAGCTTTGATATACACAGCTGATTGTTTTTATGGTATAAGGCAACATTCAAAAAAGATGCCGTACATGTACTCACTGGGTCTATATCACATAATTGAAAGATGAATTCAGTGAACGGCATTTACATCTAAAATGACGTACAGCAAATTTGCTCTTGTGGGGGGCTGTGCCCCCCACCAATAATTATATATAACTCCGAGATCACACTACAGTGAGGAAAGGGCAAATTTTCCAATCTTTACTGTACTGCGATCTCAATATTAACAGTTCACTGAATGGCATTTTCGATGTATATGCCGTTCTCTGAATTCATCTTTTGATTATGTGGTATAGACCCATACTCACTTTTGCAGTGAAGCTTTTAATTGCAGGGCATAACAAGGATTGTCTCTTTTTGTTCGGAAGTTTTAAAGATATGGTTTTATTCAAGGAGTCAGGTCAAAGTATATGTTTTAAACCCTTGAATGGAGTTATGCATTTGCTTTATACAGCTGTTACAATTAAGATGAGGGATATCTTAAAAAATATATTATGACCCCCTAGTGCCCAGTAGTTTAGGAGGTATGCAGAGTTTGTATGATGCTGCTAGAAAGATGGGGAAAATATTAGCTGCAAACAAGTGCCAAAATGGCTATACTTACAGGATGTGTACACTATGCACAAGCCTTCAAGAAAACATTATCTAAGAAACAGAGTTGTCATGATCAGTATTGGTGCTCTATGGTAAGCTGAAATTGTGGACATGTCTGAATTTTAAGGCTACAGTAATTGTTTTGTTTTATTATAATGGTTATTGATGTGCTGCCCAAATATACTTGGACTGCTGGGACTGTAGTATTAAAAAATAACTCTGGTAAAATTGCAGAAGCTTTCAAAAATGTTTTTCTTGGGGGGGGGGGGTGCAAACCCAAAAAATTGCAAACAGATCAGTGTTCTGAATTTTTTCATGTTGATGTTCAAGCAGTATTGAAAAAGCAAAATGTTCAGCATTTTACAATCATTAAAGAAGTCAAGGCCTCTATTGCAGAAAGATTTAACCACAGCCTGAAAATAAAAATGTGTGATATTTTATAGTTTTTAATACATATCAGTATATATACATACTGCAATCAGTAACTAGAGCCTATAATGAAAGTTATTGCAGAGCTGTCAAAATGAGACCCATCAACATTATTTCCTCAAATTCTTTACATGTCTGGAAAATATTGTATAGTGATCTTGAATGCTCATTGGAAGAATCCTTTATATTTAAATTAGGTGATAAAGTACAAGTACCATGAATTAAGAAGATGTCTAGTAAGGGGTACAAGTCAAATTTTGCAGAAGAAATGTTTATTTCAGATTGTGTTGCTAGACCATTATCTATGTACAAGCTAAAAAATATGATGGAGATGAAATAAAAGGTACCTTTTATGTACAAGAACTGGTAAAAACAGAAGATTCATTACATGTGTATATAGAATTGCAAAAATAATTTCTCAAAAAATGAAAGGCAAGAAAAAAAATGGCTGTAGTGAAATGGCAGGGACAGCCTTCAACCTTTAACAGCTGGGAAGAGATTATACAGTTAAAAATGTATACACTCCATATGTTTGTGACACTTGGGTTTCTGGCATAGCTGAAAAAGCAATGGATGAGAATGGGTTTCATATTACACTACCTGCATCTTTATAATTGTTCCCCAAGAATAACATTTCTGAATATACTGTAAAATTAGCAAAACTTAAATTTAACAGGCACTGGGAAGTTGGACTGCTGAAACACAATTCCACAGAACATGGGATAATAACCCTGTCAACACTATATCCTATCCCCTTAACTCTCTCTCTCCCTTTCCTGCTTTTCCATGAACTGTATTGCCACTCCTAGCTTTGCGCTATCTCATAAACGTGCATAAGCTGCATTCTATTTTTTTATATTTTCTCTCCCTGCTCTCCCATCTATTTGTGGTGTTTCTGCAGCCCCTCACATACTTTATTTCAACTTGAATATTAGCCTCTAGTCCCTTCTCACTCACTACAAATATGATTCCTTTGCTTCCTCCCTGAGCAACTTGCTTACCTTTTGTATTGTTTTTTTTTCTTTCTTCTTTTTCAGCCACTCCATAATGGGAATGAGGGCCAGTCTATCCCCACCCACCAGCCTGAATTTTCTTTTTTTTTTTTGGACGGCACCACGCTGAAAGCTTGGAGAACCATTACCAGGCTCCCTAACAGCACATACAACGGGATGGAAACTCCCCATTGAACAATGTATGTGCAGCCTATGTTTTAGTAATCACTGTAGTCCCATTCCTGATGTAATTTGTTGCTACTGCTACATTTAGCTAACTAAGACATAACCTACAGTTTTTGAAACACTTTCTATCCCAGAATCTGCTAGGACTTGTGCACTTGCACAATGGATCTGAAAAGCATTCGTCTCCCCACCTGATCCCTTCCTTCTTATCTCCTGCCCTTCTTTCTTATTTCCTTTCCCTGCCAACTAGATGGCACTGTAACACAAGGTGAAGCAGCTCACCCAACTAGCCCACCTTTCCCCTGAGACTCCTTTACATTGCCCCAACTACATTATTTTTTTATTTTAATGTGTAATGCCACACTTATCTAAAAGTGCCTGCTCTGATACCTGGACATAGGGCCTAGGTGCCTGAACTGTCCTATTCCACTCTCCCTAGTCCCTGTTTCAGTAACCCCCAGCTTGAGCCTAGCATACTTTCCTGCACAAAACTTACTGATTGTTTTTGTCTTCTGAACCAATCACTTACCTCATTTAGCTGGGCCAGCCTACTCCCCTACCCCCATTCCCACCCAACCCTGACATCAATTCTTTTATTCAATCACTCTGTAAATCACTCCCCTATAAGCTCCACCCTCCAACCCCAAACCTCCAATTACAGTCCTCCTCTATCTCCACCCTACTCTCCTCCCTACCACCACGTACAACACTGTTAAGGCTAACCTTCACTAGCTGGCTCGGTCTAACTCCTTCTGCTCTAAATCCTTATCCATATATCAACCTTTATACCTACATCTCTTCCACTCATACAACATTTCCCTCATCCATCTATACTTCATCATGACTTCCCTCACTCTCCTCCTAGCACAATCTACCTATCTTATACAACCTCTCCTCTTACAGCTTTCTCCTCAAACCCAACTACCGGGCACCTACCTCTACCAAAACCCCAGTCTTCCCACAACTCCTTCATTCATTCATGACCATACCACCATCTACTCTGTCAACAACTTTCCCTCCAAACACAAAGTTGGGTACTTTGAAGCAAAACTTCCCCAAAGGAAAACTAAAATACTATCTACTTGACATGCCTACTCCACATCATTTCCCAGTCTCTGCTCCCTTCTACTCGCAGGTGACATACACCCCAAACCTGGGCCAGGCCTTCTCTCCCCATATGATGCTACCTCCACACAGTCCATCCCTCCCCACTCCTATATCCCACCAAAACACATCTCTCTATATTCCATTAACATGAGAAGCATACTGAGCAAAACTAATGAATTCCATTCCTGGATATTTCTACACTCCACAGACATCATAGCCCTATGTGAAACTTGTCTAAAATCCCATATTCCTGACAAAGATATCCTCCCCCCTGGTTACAACATTTTAAGAATAGATAAAACCCAAAAAATAGGAGGTGGCATTGCTATCATGTTCTCTGACCACCTTACTCTAACCCCTCTAACTAGCCCCTCCCCTCCAGTCTCATCTGCAGAACGTCTTGTTGCAAACTGTAAATTAAATACTCACACCTCACTTAATATAGCTGCAATCTACATTCCACCTGGCAAGAACATCACAGTACTGGAAAGTATCCTTTCCTCACTCTGCACTGACCTCTCCAATGAAACAATACCCTTGGGAGATGTCAACATTAACTGCTTAACTCTCTCCACTGGATCCCCCTCTGCCATCACCAATTTACATGGTTTCACCCAACTAATAGCCACACCTACTTATACTACTAAATCTTCTAATCATTCATCTGTCCTTGACTAGATTCTAGTATCACACCCCCAGAAATATCACTTCCCCAAAACCCTACCTGATACCCTTGGTGACCACTATCCAATTAAAGTCCGATGCTTTACTCCTCACATGTGTAAACCTGATAAGATCAAAGCATGTCGCAAATTAAAAAAAAAACTTTGACTCTAACCAATTAAACAGCCAGCTCTCAGCTATCAACTGGTCATTCCTCAGCCAATTACCCCTTGATGAAGCTGTAATGGAATTTAGCAACATATTTCTTAACATACTCAACTCCCTAGCCCCCCATACACAGTGTTAGAATAAAAGCAGCCATATCCCCTTGGCTAACAAACTCCACCTGCTCCTCTTATGGCTCAGAGGAATAAAACCTGGAAGATCTGTACTAAAACCAAACTCCCCTCCCACCTCCAACAGTACAGACATTTACGTAACCTTACTAAAAAAGCCGTCACCCATGATAAGTGGAACTACTACACTAACCCTCCGAGTCCCACCTAAACAACCCTAAGATGTTCTGGCATACAATTAACCAAATCCTTCATCCAGGCAACCCCTACTCTCCCCAACCTAGCCCTACAAACACCTATTTTCAAACTGCTACTAACTTTAATTTCTATTTTATAGACTCCATCAGCAAACTAACTAACCATCCCATTTCCAACACTGATACTGCCCCACACACCAACCCTCTTAAACCCTCTAACACCTCCCTAGCCTTCTTCCTGAAAACTGTATCCACCAACTACATTAAATGCCTGCTTCTTAAACTTAAACCTTGCTCCCCCTCAATAGATGGTCTCCCTCTACTCTTTCTCCAGAAAGCAGCCAACTCCATTGCACTACCCATCTCTATTCCCATGAACTGATCTGTTACTGAGGCCAAAGTCCCTGCAATCTGGAAAAGATTTTACACCTTACCCATCCATAAAGGAGGCAGGTCTATCCAACTTTGGGCCCATTGCAATTCTATCACCCCTCTCTAAGATCTTGGGAAAATGTGCACACAACAAACCCTACAATACCTCATACAAGAGAACCTAATCACCCCCACCCAACATGGCTTTCGCCCTGGTCACAGTACCTCTACTGCCCTCATCTCCTTCATCAACACCATTTCACAAGCCAATGACCAGAACAAACTAGTTTCTTGCCTCTTTCTTGACCTCTCAAAAGCTTTCGACATGGTCTCTCACCCACCTCCTCTTAAACTGCCTGAACTTAACCTGTCCACTTCTGCTATCTCCCAGTTCTCTAGCTACCTCAGCAATCATTTCCAATCTGTTAAATGACCTTCTGCTATTTCCCCAGAACTCCCTGTAAATATGGGAGTTACCCAAAGTTCAATACTGGACTCACCACTATTTAATATTTTCACCAATTGATTATCTACCTCCACTCCACAGTCATCACTGGTACAATATGCTGATGACTCCACAGTTATCACCATAGCCAATACCCTCTCCTATCTACATACTACAACTCAGAACTCCTTTTTGTCTATTACTGGCTCAACCAAAACCATCTAATCCTAAACCCAAAGAAGACTACTCTTGCTCTTCATCCCAAAAACAATGAATCATCTTAAACCTTATTTCTCTATCACGTCCCACAATAACACACCCATCATAGTTGAAACTGACACAAAACTACTCATGGTCATTATTGATGGCCAGCTGAAATTTGACCTACATGTACTCAGTAACATTAAGAAATCCCACCAAAAACTTTGACTCCTCTACAGGAACAAAAACTTTTTATCCAGTAAAGACAAGACAGCCCTATCCTATGCCTACCTATTCCCAACCCTTCTCTATGGCTCTCAAATCTTCACCAACTTACAAACCACATTTCTCTCTAAGCTAGACTCTACTTACAACAAGGTGGCTAAATTTGCTGCTGAACTACTATACCATTCTAATCACTGCTTAGCACTCAGGAAACTGAACTGGTTAGAGCTTCCCCATAATCTTCTCCTCTCTCAGCTTCAGATAACTCACTTTATACTGCACCAGCCCTCTTTTTGTCCCAGCATTACCTCTATCATCTCCCCCCTACTCCCCACCTAGAACGCTTTGGAGCTCAGAACAACATCTCCTTTCCATATACAAGCCAAAGATCAACATCAGCAAAAACCTTTACAGCTATTCCCCAGCTGGAAACTGGAATAAACTTCCACTAGACATTTGAAATATTAAGCCCAAACACCAGTTCAGAAATGCAGTAAAAAAACACCCAAGCAATACAAGACTGTGAGTGTAATCATCCCCCTGACTGACCTTACTCTTCTCTACCAACTTGCCTCTCTTCCTTCTTCCATACCTGTCACCCTACTTACTTTCTCTTCTACTATGTTTCTCTAATTACTCCTGCTTGTTAGTTTCTCTACCCTGTGCCTGCATTTTACTATAGATGCAAATAGAATGTATTGTCTAACTATTCTTTCCTACTGCTAATATTTAGCTGCACTGATGATAAAGAATATACATTTTTCTATTTGTTTACCTTTTACTCTGTACTGCACCAAGTGTACATTGCTGATTTTTCGAATCTGTCACTCATTTTAACTCCGCATAGCTTTCTTTTTCTACTGGTAACTTTTGTTTATATACCTATATATTATGGTAATGTAGTTATGTAATTAAGTGTCCTATGTTTTTGTGGAGCTTTTCTTCCCGGGTCTCCACTGAAAAAGGGCTCTAACCCAGCTGGACTAACCCAGTCAACAAATGTCAAATAAATAACTGCTACTGTTAGGAGGGTGGCCTAATGGTTAAGGTGTTTGCCTTCCACACACAAGGTACATGGTTTGAATCTCGCAAAGGATAATTGGTTAGGTTTAAATGGTTCACAAGGGCAGTTAGTCTAGTACTAATCTATGAACCCCTGAAGACAACAATTTTTTTGCTGGTGAGATAGCTAAACCTGTGTTTATGCTGAAAACATCTATAGAATATTACAACATTTTTAATGATGTGGTTGCAGACGTGCAGCATGCTGGCCTAGAGCTTTCTTTAGATTATGATCGAGGAAGAAAAATAAAATGTCATAATGGTGCTGGTCATTTATTTGTTGTGAATGGTAACCTAGCACAAATTTTGGAAGTGCCTCCAGGGGTACCGTAATTTCACCCTAGCAGCGGCCTACAGTATGCAGACATTAATGGTGCATTCTACAGTGTGTGCGCATATACTGACATTATCAAACACCTGAAAGTTGGGGATACACATGTGCAGTTGCTCTGATGCATGGAATTGCTGGTAAAAATAACAAAATCATTACTATCTATTATGATAAAGCAGATTATATATTGATCAGCAGACAGCAGTTTGACACTATAATGGTTGTGATAAAGAATGATCAAGGCAGAAATGTGTTATTCTTGTTTGGTAAGGTGATTATGAAGCTTCAGTTACACCCTATTAGGGAATCTTTTTTGAAAATGATGTGGCACATTTATGGAAACGCTAACCTATACACAACATTACAGAGCACAAGCAGGATATGGCCTACCAGGGTTTTAGAGAGCACCTGTCATGTATGGTGCTGGAATAGACAGTATATTTAAAGTATTATTTACTAAAACCATACCTTTGAAACAGAGAGGACTTCAGGCTGCAAAACCAAAACATTGTCAGATTGATAGCTAGAAATGTTGTAAGCTCTATGACATCACTCCTGTCACTATCATCGACACCACCCCTAGAGCTTCAAGAAGGGTCTGTATTGGTAGATTAAAAAGGAACTGACAAGAGGAAGTGGGGGGAGTACAACCCCCCCATGTTACAGCTAGTATTATTATTAAAAGGCTGTATACACAAAAATGAAAACCCAGTCAGGAAATGGAAATCCAAGGAGAAAAAGCATTGTAAACCTAAAAAGCACAGGGACCTATTTTAACCATGGCTCTGGTACACTGCATGTCACACGAATGTGCTAAGTGTGAATTAGATCTTTTCACTTTACCACTGTCTCAAAGAAGTATAGAAAAACACCTGTCTGTTGAAATACCCCCTTTGTCAGCTATAAGTGACAATACACCCCTAGAATTTGACATAGCTGGTAATGGTGATGATTACATAGCTCTGAATGGCACTATATTGTATGTATCCTACAAGATAACAAAGGTAGATGGAAGTGCTATAGATTACAATTGCTAGAGTGAGCTTAATAAATTACCCTGCAGGCCGCAGCTACTATTTTTAGTCAGGTGGATGTTGTAGTGGGTGATCAACTCATAAGCCAGAGTAATAACTACTACCCCTGCAGAGTAATCATTGAGTCATAATTATAGTGGAGATACACTTCCTATGCAGTTTCAGTAGGTTTATTTTATATGGACACTCCAGGACAACACTTTACTCAATGGACCAAACAAATGCTTTAAAAAGTGTGTAACTTTCACAGCCAATCACAGTACTGTGGAACTGCTGAGGTCAATTAATGTAAATTTGTTCTTTCAAGAAAAAAATGCTTTTGAAAGGTGTGCATGTTAGCAATAAACTGGTACACAATGGTGATGCAGCCGAAGCATATAAACTGCATATTACATTTGCAGGCATCTATGTCAAAAGGGTGAAAATGTTGCCGGCCATGAATATTGGGCATACACAGACTTTAGAGACTGATAATGCCAAATACCCTATCAATCTTGCTGCTTTGAAAGTTCATTCTATAGCAGCTGGGGCACGTGTTTGCACCAGGACAATCTTGATAGGTTCATAGGTTCATAGGTTGGTACTAGGCTATCAGCCCTAGGGCTTATACAAGCCTAGCCATAACAATTCCCTGGCTATTTCTTCCCACACTATTTACTTCCCTGGACCCCTGTCTAGCAGGGCAACTGACGTGATCCCCGGGGTGAATTTCCTTTCTTCCATACAATCTTCAAGGTTCCTTTTGAAGAGGGCCAAAGAGACTCTCTGCTTGACATGTATGGACAATCTATTCCAGAGTCTGGGGAGTCTCTGAGACAGGAACCTATCCCTCCAGCATGTTTTGTTTATTGTGATGACAAGGTTTAGATCCCTGGAGTGTGTGGCTCTGAGGGATTGGGATTTCTTTAAGTGTAGCATGTCCAACAGCACTGGGTTTGACATGGCCTTGTATGTTAAGCAGAGATTGCCTCTGAGTAGATGATATGCGACAGAGTATAGCTGGAGTTTTTTAAGGCGGTCAGCGTAGGGCATCTGCTTTAGGCCTGTGATTCTTTTAGTGAGGTATTTCTGCGGCCTTTCCAGTTGTTGCAGATGTCTTGAGAGGTAGATACCAAATGGGGCGTTGTATTCTATAATGGGTCTAATGAGGGATGATTACAATGGGACAATGACCTCCTTTTTTCTGGATGAAAAGCCCTTAGTGATGAGGTGTGCCACATAGAAGGATTTCCTGACTGTTGTGGCGATGTGGTTATCGAAGGTGAGACCACTGTCCACCTGTGTCCCTAAGTCTCTTATCACACTTTTGGTGTTCAGTGTACTGCCACCTATATGGTAATTCATGGATACATGTTTTTTCCCAAAGGGGATAACTATACATTTCTTGACATTGAGCTTGAGCCCATGGCTCTGGCACCAAGCATCTGTTTCTGTAAGGCCCTTTTGTAGAGTATCCACATCATTTGGGGATTCAGTAATGGCTCCCAGTTTGCAGTCATCTGTGAACTTTGTTAGCCAGAGTCCCTTAGTGTTGGCCTGTACTTCAGAGAAGTAGATGCCAAACAAGAGCAGTCCCAGGACTGAACCCTGAGGTACTCCACTTGTCACTTGTCTGGAGCTGGATTTGGAGTTGGCTACTTTTACAGTGTGGGTTCTGTCAGTAAGCCAGTTAGCAACCCATTGGGTGACATAGGGATTAATGCCCAGCTTAGTAAGTTTATCTATGATTCCAGAGTGGGGGATGGTGTCAACGGCCTTGGCAAGGTCTAGATAGGCTGTGTGGACCACCTTACCCTTGTCTATGGCTCTGGAGACTGATTCTATTTATCAATTACCTATAATAATGGTGATTTTTTTAGACAATAATACATTTAAGGGTATGTATAGTAAAACTTCCTTTAATTTTAAACATGTTGACATTTAACTTTATAGCCTTTTATGTCGATGGTGAACAGATTTCTGCTAAACCTCTGCAACCTGATTTTGACCATAGAAATGCAGTCAGAGAATACAGCAATTTAGGTCATGCTAGCGGGAGATCCATGAATGGCAACTCCCTCCTAATTGACTGTGTGGTGTTCTGTCAGGGGTACTCATTATTTGCTTTTGATCTTAGCCCCAATCAAAGTAATTGTAATAATTATTCCCTGGTACATTCAGGGAAACGAAGAGCTGAAATACGGTTGTATTTGACTTCAGTTGACATGGACATCCTGCTGCTGTCTTTTTTTTGCATGCCTTTTTCAGAGACAACTTCTTGGGAGTGTATGCATATAACCAGCTACCCATATGGAGACTGTTAGGTGTACCTGCATCACTAATAGGGAATACTCGGCCAAAATCAATGCCCGGTGAGTACTGGTTAGCCATATATCTGCCTGACCATACTACTGGGGTATGACAAATGACTCAATTCTTCCTCCAACCATACAGGCCTTGCAGTTATCTACAATGAACATGTCTTTTCTGATTAAAACTGTGACCATGAACAAATACTCTTGTATTACAGAATTTTGCCAACAAAAATTTTTAACCAGCCAAATAATCCTCTTTCTCATTAAAAATACCCCATTGCACTGTATTAATTCCCCCTTCAAAGCTTTACTTTTCTTAAAAGAAAATCTACCTAAAAATATTAGAATAAAAGAAAAGAGACTCACCAGCCTGTGACTATGATTTGGCGTTGTCTGCTTCTGTCCTGCTTCAATGATGCTCTTTCTAGAAAATGAATACTTCATTTTTCTTTTATAGTGCACTGTGTTTAGATAGATAAAGCAAAAATACCAGATGCAGTCTTACCATTCAAAGTTCATCTAGAGGAAGAGCACATGCTGAACCACGTCTTTTTGTAGCAACTGCCCCAGTGGGTATTTTACTGACAAGTCAGCAAAACAAAGATTGTTGGGTAATACCGTTTCAAAAACTCACATATCACCCACTACACACACACACACACACACACACACACACACACACACACACACACACACACACACACACACACACACACACACACACACACACACACGTCTGTGTGCATACATTTTTCAGGCAGCCATTAGACGTGTAATTCAACTCAAGCCATTTTAATATATTTAAGAGCAACTATTAACAAAGCTCTTCGACTTAGGACAGGCTTTCATACATATTTTTATAGTCTAATTTCAGTAATGGATTATAAACACTTGCATATTAAATTCATGTAATATCCACTAGAGCACACATATATACATATTATATACAGAAAAGAATGTCAGACATTATGGATTATTCATGTACTGCACTGCATGATTCTGTAATACAAACACACTGACAATAAATTTGACATACTCAAAGCCATATTGAAGAGGTTGACATGCTAGAGACGAAATATTAATGTGATGTGTCCTGTGCCTGAAATGCTTAGGAGTTCAACTGTGGGTATACCATACAGGACAGACTAAATGCCTCATTCTATGCTTTTACTATCAAATTAGGGTAATGAGAGTGTTCATTACACTGATACATATTAAAACCTTAAAATGTGCATTATGGTACATATATAGAAATTGTCACAGGGGCTATAGGCTAGTTTAGTAGTCCAGTGGTATCCTGTGCACCTACCAAACCACTAACTCAGTCATTTTTACCTGAAATAGAGGCACGTAAGATCAGTTGGGGTTCTAGGGCTCTATTCTTACTCATGCCAGGTCCAGACATCTCATATGTATACATTCGGGGGACAGCATGATGTTAAAGGTACGGAAGAGTATCACAGATGGACCTTCTGGAGCAGGACTTCCTCTAAATGTACGGAAGACTAGTACTGATGGGACTTGTATGGAAGATTATAACTGATAGAACACTTGGGGACACAGGACTTCCAGAAATCAAAATTTTTTTTGAACTTTTGGATGTACCCTAATGTTGATGTTCATTCCGAATCAATAATGAAAATGAACAAAATTAAGGAATTTTTATAATCAATACAAGGAGACAAATTAGTTGAGATATTTCTTAATGTCTCTGTTAAAGTGTGACGACTTTATTAATTTATGTATTTATTTAAAATATTACAATATTTGAATGATGTAAATGTTAGTAATTAGAACAAACATACCAAATATAACATGAAGGGGAAATTACAGCATAAATATTGTAAAGCAAGTAAATACATAAATATGTTACTAAATTAAATGTTAATAAAGAGGAGGGTACAAACTGTCATCATCAGCCAGTTCACATTTAGTTCTGCCTGGATACTAAACACACAAAATATGCCCACAAATACTAATTAAATAAATGCAATTTATGATTAATACTATGCCTTATATTTCTAAGATGCAAATGAGCAGGTAAAGTGTAGAAATGTGTAATCAGTACTGTGCATTTTAGTATGCTTCTAAATTGCACTCTACCTTCATGAATACTGGCCCAATCCCATTCATTGGTCTGTACTGCAAATCGTTGTCCCAGGTATTTTACAAGGTAGAAGGGTTCCTATTACCTAATCAAACTTCCAGAAGGTGGAACACCAGAAGTTCGAACCTGGAAGTTTGAAAGGTGAAAATGTCGAAGCCGCGGAAGTCTGAATTCTTTCCCAGGGAAAGAATTCGGTTGGACGTTTCTGTGACTTCGACATTTTCTGCACTGTGAAGGTTATGAAACATGTTAAGGTAAGTGTGTGATTGTGATGGACATTGGGGTTAGGGTGCAGGTAAGGTAAGTGTGCGATAGTGACGGACTTTAGGGTTAGGGTGCGGGTACGGTAAGTGCGATAGTGATTGACTTTAGGGTTAGGGCATGATAAGGTAAGTGTGTGATAGTGATGGGTGCGGGTAAGGTAAGTGTGCGATAGTGACTGACTTTAGGGTTAGGACGTGGGTAAGGTAAGTGTGCAATAGTGATGGACTTTAGGTATAGGGTGTGGGTAAGGTAAGTGTGCGATAGTGATGGACTTTAGGGTTAGGGCGTGGGTAAGGTAAGTGTGCGATAGTGACGGACTTTAGGGTTAGGGCATGGGTAAGGTAAGTGTGCGATAGTGACGGACTTTAAGGTTAGGGTGCGGGTAAGGTAAGTGTGCGATAGTGACGGACCTTAGGGTTAGGGTTTGGGTTAAGGTTAGTGCATAGGTAGTTGTGTATGTAAAGTTTAGTGTAGGTTTATAAGGTTTTTGGTGTGCTTGTGTTTTGTGTGTGTGTGTGTTTTTGAACAGCAAATTTTTCCCTGGGGAAAAAATTCGCTGTTCTGATGTTTCGATGTTATTACATTTCGATCTTCCAAGTTCGAACATCTTGTGTACGAACTTTTGGAATTTCGATAATGTAATATGAACCCACTGTTATTGTACTGTGTACCTATAGGGTGCAGAGTGCTGTCTTGCTTGTTGTACACCTACATAAGCCTGACCTTCCCCCCAAACACCTAGTGCATGACTATAAGGTAGGGTGTATGAAACTGTTGTGTTATATTGGGCACTATATAGTTTGATAACATATACTGCTCTGTGCTCCTTCTATAATGTTAAACTCCCACTATGGCAATATTTGTTGTTAAGGAAATGGATGTGAAAATCATTAGTGGTAAATGAGTCAAAGAAAATCATACCTACCTGCCAGGGATGCAAATTTGGAAACTGTGCACATGATCCATTTATGAATGGTCCTGCTCCATTTTTGCATGCCTGCATTTCTTGCAGTGCATGTATAACTGCCCACACAGCATTATATGTTGAATATACAAGTAATGTTGGCATGTCAGTGAAGAATCGAAGGATGTTGTTATTAAGGTTTCTTAAATTCTCCTCCCCATTACAAAAAACTGTTTCATCCATCATCAGTACATGAGAGTCATTCAGGTCAGGCCATAAACACCCAAACACAGTTTCCCAAAACATTTCAGCAAATATATCATTAGCATTCTTTGATGGATGAATATTGTACAGGAAGTCCTTAAATCCAGATAAAGTCTTTGTTGTCATTGCAAACCAAATTGTTCCATGTAACAGAGTATGAAATTTTTTCTCCAAAACAAAAAGTGCAGACTGAGGCCACCAGTCCAGTCCAATCCATGTTATACCAGTTACATTTTCCATGACTAGACCCTCAAGAAGTTCCACTAATCCAGGAGAACTTGAAAGAATGAATACCTTGGAAGTTGACATTTTGATCATGTTTGTTAAGTATGTTAAATATACTTGGCTCCCCAATTTAAGACCAAGAAACTGGAACATTTCAATACAAATACCTATATCTTCTAACTTGTTCCTGATCACCAGACTAAACTCCCGCCCAAAAGAATCTTCAGGAACTAGAACTCCAACCCATTTCCACTGGAAATGAAGCAACAACTGAACCATTCCATCAAGTACATTTTTATTGCTTGGAATAGTTCGGAGAAATGAAGGAAACTGATTATGATCACTTAAGCTCAAATCCTCTGTTGCATAACTGATCTGAAATAAATATTTTATATTAATTACAATTAGTCCATTAACATGACTAAATAGAACCGCTTGAATGTAACATTAATTTAGACATCATGCAAAAAAACAGGTGTTTTTACAGATCTGACTACTGCACTACAACTTAAGCATATTGTTTGTGTGTGTGTGTGTGTGTGTGTGTGTGTGTGTGTGTGTGTGTGTGTGTGTGTGTGCATGCAGGTGTGTGTGTGTTTTTAGAAAGTCTTGTACCTCACACTTTTTTAGATTGAAAGTATGAATCAACCATAAAAGGTAATTGTTAGCCAATGATAACATTTAAAAAGACTGAGGGAGTCCTAATCAGCATTTAGTCAATAATGAACAGGATTATTTGCATTCAGTTATTTTTTGGAGTTTACCATGTGAAAGGGTATAGGATAGTTATTTATCGTCAGTCATTTGCTGCCACAACCCTTCTCTCACTTTCAAAGCTGGCCAGTGAGGACACATTAGTCAGTACTGGAACATATAAGTGTTTTTTGTTTTACTAACTCATCAAAACTCCTCCATGCAGACCAATATCTATACTTTCTGCCCTAGTAATGATTCTGGAGAAAATTATGTATTCACATCTAACCCAAGACATTAGTTCCCATAACCTCCTCACACATAAACAGTATGATTCTGGTGACATGGCCCTATGGATAGTCACTGATGAAATATAATTAAACATGAATAAATATTGCTTACTGGTATCATCTTTACTGACCTTAATAGTCTTCAGTCTCATGGATCACAGCATCCTTCTTCATCACCATGTTAAAATAGACATCTACACAGACTCTCAACCATGGTATATCAAAGTACATTCCTCTTTCTGTCAGTCACCCAGACTCCCAACCATGGTATATTAAAGTACGTTCCTCTTTCTGTTAGTCACCCACAAGGGTCTATACTTGCTGCCCTCCTATTCTTTATCTATATAAATAAATTGTCCTTTGACCTACCTCACCTCTCCATATTAGTATAAGCTTGAAAATCATTGCGAAACATTGGAAGTGGCAAACTAGCTTCCAGTAAAATATAGAGCTGAACTTCTTTTAGGATCACAGCTAATCAAACTACTAGATAAATAAACATCCTATCTCTTAGCAGACAAACTAATTAAACAACCACCCTCCTTGTAGATGCAAGGGCCAGAATCACACCATATAAATTACAACCCCGAAAACAAAACTCCATTGCACCAATCATTAATATATTTAACTACAAGTGCAAGCTTGAAACTAGAATATGTGAATCTATCCTCTCCCAAATCAGACACTTCAGCCTACCCAATATTCAGAATGAATCTAAAGGCCCATCTCCAGTAATTCATCAAATGGCAGTGCCTCTCTTCAAAGCTCATCATTTAATTTCTGTTCTTTTTCCCACTGTCTTTATTAAACTATACTGATTTTTTCTTTAATAACCACTTCACCTTATCTAGTATTCATATTTATTTCCTGCTTGATGAATGTGTGCATTTCTAGTCCTCTTACAATTTGTCATATTACTCACCTCCTTATGGTACGCATTATATAATACTACTGTATATACCAAAATCCTGTTTTGTTGTTAATAATTGCATATAATTGTATTTGTATTACCATAAAAGACTTTTCAAACCTGTCAGTGTTCACACTATTTTCTTCTTTACTTTTACAATGATCACAGAGATTTGGATTTCATTTAAAACTTTTATTTAATATTTTATAACAGAAACATTGACATCCATTTGCTAAACAAAGAAACTCTCACACTGAAAACAGATTTAGCATGGGCAACAGTAGAATTTCTTTTCTGTTGAAACTTGCATTTACTGAATGCATCTGGCAATGCATTAAACTATAACAGGCATTTTGGAATTCATAGTCAAATAGTATATACAGAAAATAAAAATTAGCAGCTACTTTAAGGGTCCTGGAATTCAAAGACATGTAACACACTTGCTAACAGCCTGGGACAACCCACTGGAAGCAAGTGTTCCTTTTCAGGGCCAAAGCAGAGCACTGTGTATTGAAGTGAGTCACACAGTGGACACAACATCTGAGGGAATCAAACCCTGCAGTACAAGAAACAGTTCACTAACAGTGCATAGCCTTACTGATCTGCACTAAGTGTCAAACAAACTCTGTTGTAACCCAGTACAAGACATGTCACACCCACACTCCAGTGCCTGTGAAAAACAAGCTAATTTTAAAAACGTATTCAGTTAAAATATTACCTTTAACCTTATCTTCATGTTGTTCAGTTGCTAAACACACTATCAGCACTCAACAAAACAAGGAAACTGGGGATTATACCCAAACAAGATAGTTCATATGATGATTCTCCCATTTACTACAATCACTTCATATCTGTGTATCATAGATCAGATCACATAAACACAAAAGCGAATCACAAAAGAAGTGAAAAAAATGCTGACCACACAAGGTCGAAAATTACAAAAGAACCTCCATGCACCCCTGCTACTTATATATACCAAGTTTGAGATCATACAAAAATTTAGGAAAGGGCAAACTTCATTTCACCACTATTTCACAATCTTAAAAAAAAAGCGGCAACAAACTACTCTATCCAAAGGAATTTGATGCATAAACTTATCAAATTGCTTTTCAATCTTATACAAAAATGAGAAACCATCATTCATTCACGTAGGCATACACAAATACACACACACACACACACACACACACACACACACACACACACACACACACACACACACACACACACACACACACACACAGATGAGACCATCAATTTAAATGTTTGCCTATAATGCCATAAATGTATTTCATCTTGCTGGTATGACAACCATAGAATGCAACCCACTGCATCTCCCATGCCTTCCCAACCTCTTAACTAAAGAATTAGAGACAGAGATCCAAAATCAGGAACATATTTTAAATATTTTTATTATTATACTTAGAAAGTTGCTAGTATAATGGGTTTGCAAGTATTTTCTGAAGAATGCTAAATCGGAAGCTCAAGTTTGTCATTATTTAGTGTATGCAATTAACATCACTTTGCCAGAAAAAAAACACAAATGTTATTAAGAACTGACCACAAATATGACTGAAGACCTCAGATATCTGTATGAGATAAAGTGAATGAGTAGACACATAAATATTGACCCAGAAATGTATCTCTGCTAGATGCTGTCCGAGCCATAAGGTGAAACTCATCACAACTCCCCCCTGCCCATTCAACTGCTTAGCTCACGAATCAGAGAAAAATATCCCAAATCACCTGATCAAGTATTTCTCTTACATAGAAAGTTGCTAGAATATAAAACTTTGCAGTACTAAGAATTTTCAAAATGATATCTAGTCTGATACAGGGCTACAGTGGTGCAGTGGTTGGCGTTGTCACCTCACAGCAAGAGGTTCTCTGGTTCAATTCTCAGCTGGAGCGCCTTCTGTGCAGAGTCTGCATGTCCTCCTTACAGTCAAGTGAACTTTAAAGACATACAGGTGCATGTGTGGGTGTGCCTTTTTTGAAGGCTGGGCACTGGGCTGGAAACTCAATACCATAAAAATCCACTGCCAAAAATTAGCGGACCAGTGATCTGCTGTGGTGACCCCTAACCGGGAAAAGCTGAAAGGCTTTTATCTGGTCTGATACAAAGTAAAAAACCCCACATGGCTGACATTATTTACTGATTATAATCAAAAACAGTTTGCTAAAAAGCCACACATTTTACAAGGGACTGCCCAACATGCCTCTTAACTTATTTGCTCATGCATTCTAGACAAAGCAAATTTTAATGGAGCGACAAGTCCAAAAAGGGGCATTTTTAAACAACTGTCTTTTTTCAGGGATGACTTAGGAACACTATCTGGTTAGGTGATTTGCTTATAGTCACATAGTAGATAAACAGAGGTGAAATGAATCACAGCCTGTAATTGTGCCTATCATAAACATTTTATTAGCAGCTTAAAAGCTTAATTCTCTATGCTAAGTGCCAGGCAGTTCTAATTTACTTAGAAAAGTTAAGTGAACAGCAGGTGTTGCTTTAACATACATTTTCTGAATAATATGGACTTTGAAACTCTATTCACTGGCATTATTGATGGACTGTAATCCTCAGTGATTTACTAGAAAAAAGTATAACAAAATATTGAGCAAAAAATATGATGCAAAATTAGACATTTTGCAAAATCAGGGACATATGAAAAGGCAGACAACTGTAATTCCTTTAAAAAAGTTAATAAAACAACAGGGGCTTTATTAACATGCATTTTCTGAACAATAAGAACTGTGAAACTCTTAACGGCTGCAGTCATTGATTGACTGTAATCCTCAGTGATTTATCAGAAGATCAAACATTTTACAAGAACTGAATCTCTGATGACTGGTATTATTAATAGATGTAATCCTCTGTGCTTTATTAGAAAATCAAACATTTAATGAAAACTATGAAACTTTAATGTCTGACATTATGAACAGACTGTAATCCTCGTTGATTTATCAGAATTTCAATTATATTATGAAAACTATGACACTCCAGTGACTGGCATTATTTGCTAACTGTAATTCTCATTGGTTTAGTAGAAAATCAATCATTTTGTATGATGGACAGCAAAAATATGAGGCAAATCAGAGACATTCTGCAATATGAGGAACAGAAGAGAGGCAGACAACTCTAAATAACTTAAAGTTAACAGAACAACAAGTATTGCATAGACATGCATTTTCAGAACAGTTAGAACTATGAAACACTTAATGATTGGCATTATTGACTGCTTGTTACCCTCACTTATTCACAAAAAAAAAAAAAAAATCAGACATTTTATGATGGACTGCAAAAATCTGTCATTTTTCCAACGCAGGAATATTTTTGAGGCAGATGGATGTTATCAGATATAATTCAGGACACTTAATCAATCAGGAAAAACCTACAAATAGAGTCCAAAAGTTTTGCAAATAAAAAGTAGTAAAACGGTACTTTTATTTTTTATTTTTATTGAAGACTGTTAACCAGATTGGTGGGCTGGTCCTAGGAACCTTTTCACTATGACCCAGGTGCTAAGGTAAAAAGCAATACTTCATGAGTGATTTAAAATAACCCACAAAGGGCATCATGTGGTCATCATTTTTTCCCCAGTATCATCCCCTCAAATAGGATGCTTATCCATTCAGACTTAAAAAAAAAAGAAAAAACAATCCAAAGTATATTCAGGTACATGTGTGTATCACTGTTTCTTTTCCCTCTCAGTAGCCCTAGTATTTCAGTTAAAATAAATTAGTTCAGAACTTTAAGACTTGTACAAGACTTGTATACCTGGAGTATGTCATTACAGGGGACTGATTATAATTAATTTCACTGTCCTCTAACCATTCTGCAGCAAAACCTATACATGTTCACACACAGACATACAATCTCACACTCATGCTCACAAACAAGCAAGCACACACACCAAATGCACATACTCACATGATTGCCTGCACACACACACACACACACACACACACACACACACACACACACACACACACACACACACACACACACACACACACACACACACACACACACACACACACACACACACACACACACACGGCATATTCACATCAAATGCACTGTACAGTTACTTACCATATCCATGTTTACATAAACAACTTCAGTACTGCATGGTGCCATTGATTTTTTTCTTAAAAGCTTGTGCTATTGCGGGCTTGTTCCCTACTGGTCTGGTTTGACTCTGGCAAGTTCCAGGAAGACTGTCTCTCTCATTAGTTTTACACTTAAGTCAGTAAAAGAGTAGTAAATGGAGGTGTAACATATCAAAGCAGAGCAGACCCAATATAAGAAGGCAGAATCAGTCACCTTTTCGTATAACACCAATGTTTATGCTGCCCCTCACCTACCACTAGCTCCCTGGCAGTACCAGCCCTTTCATCACTAAGAATGGGGGGGAGTTATTTATACCGCAACATTACATAAACAAACTGGTAAGTTCTGTCATTTGTGGTCCATGAAGTGGTGCTTCTATTCATGTAACTGAAAACAATTTAAAGGTAATTTAAAAATCAAATAAATGCTGCAAGCCTTGCCACCTTTTTTCAAGTAACAAACACCATTCACAAATGAATAGCAGAGCTGCTACAATAAACTGACAAGCAGACAGCAAATGTTGAAAGTGTGATGGGGAAGAAAGAGATAATTGGCAACATATTTTCTAGGAGTGCGGTGAGTTGGTGGACTTAAAGGATTCCCTGCGGGATGCACTATTGGAGATGCTGGGTGGGCAGATTGGTCTGACGATGGAGATGATTTTTCTGAGCTATGATACACAATCATATTTGCCTAGACATGGTAAGGCCTTGCTGTCTCTCATAATGGTGGCTGCCAAAAAAGGAATTACTACACAATGGAAATCAAAATCTAAACCAACTATACTGGAAGCCGTGAATATAGTAACAGATAAAACAACTGGACCTGAGATCTTTAGAAAAGGGTAGAAGCAAACTACACAGGAAAAAATAGGGATTGTGGGAACAATACATACAAGAGAGGAATGAGATTTAAAAGGCAATAGGACTTAAATGAGCTGTGTAATGTTTGAGTGAGAAAGAGTGAGTAGATTATAAGTGATCAGCTGGGAGTGTCAGTATGGTTTGTGATGTAAAATGCTTGCAAATAGGATTGAGTGGTTTGTTTTCATTTATATAAATGTATTATTGTGTATGTAGTAAGTGATGGTTTAATAAAGATATTTCTTTAAAAAAGGCAGGAATTAATTTATGTAATTGCTTAGGCCATATGTTATATAGCAATACATGTGAAGTATAATGTTTATGTTAATATAGTTTGACTACTTTCATGTGAATGTAAACTTGCCTATGTCACAAGTGATAATTCAATAAAGGTGTTTGGGGAAAAAAGTTTGACATCTCTGAAAGATTTAGGGGGAACTGTCAATTGTTCAGGGCTACACATTTAGCTTCTTGGCAAAACCCTATAATCTGAATTGTTAGTTTTTAGAGGCTTTAAAATGAGTTGTGAATGAAAAGGTTAGATCAAACTTACTTGCTACAAATCAGGCGAATTCAGAGGAAAAATAAAAGCATACCTCACAATGTAGTATAAGGTGTCAGACTCATAACGCTGCCATTTTATCTAAATGAGGCAAGAAAAATATCTCCTACTTTGTCTGCCATGAGTCATTAAAAGGTGACTAAATTCATTCTGGGATTCTGAAAGAAAACTTGTAAAACAAGATCACATCTGTATAACTGGCTGAGTGATGGTCATTTCGTGGTATAAGATACTAAAGTATAGTCAAAAGGACTTAGAGTGACTCTGGTATATTATGACATGATGTCAGGAAATACTGAAAAGAACACATTTTGTATTTTCAACATGGACTTTTTGTTTACAGACAATAAAATAATAATACTGAATCATCTACATAATGGCATGCTGCAAAGAGCACTAGAAGCACATTTGAGTACAGTGAAGTACAAAGAGAGCACTAGAAGCACATTTGAGTATAGTGAAGTACAAAGAGAGCACTAGAAGCACATTTGAGTATAGTGAAGTACACAAGGAGCAGGAGACAATATTTTGGGATAGGGTGCCTCATCACATTAAAATTATAGTAACAAAATGTCAGATTTACAGTACTATAGAACAACTGCTTCCAGATAAAATACCAGTAAGGCCATGGAGTAAAGTAAAGTAGGCTTGTTCCATTTCAAAGACTGCTGTTATCTCATTTATTTTCGCTGTTACTCAAAATACGCTGATGTCATAAAGCTATATGATGCATCATCAAACTAAATCTTTGTGTTTCAAAAGCAATGTCTCACATCCTGGGATTCCAGACTCATTATTTATGCCAATGTTTCTCAATGTGCAAGTCAAAGATGTATCTTTTCACAGGAACAGAAATTTAAGCATATAACAAGCATGTCAAGATATTCACAATAAACATTCAGGTGACTAAGTAGAAATAGTCATGCATACTGTCAAAACATTATGAAAATATATGCTGCAAGTGTAAAGCAGGATTGAACTTTGCTTGGATATAATAAAGAAAAGCCCATAATAAATCAATGGGTTATCTCATTCTCAGCTGCTGAGAGGAAGGAGAATGAAGACAAAGCTGTCCACTTTGTCAGTGTTTTTGTGGTCAAAGCATATGCAAAAGTTAAATCTGTTTAGCTAATAATTCAGCAAAAGTGTTACTTTCGGAAAGTAACAGAACAACAGCGTTGAAATAAAGTAAAAATCTTAAACTGTTTGTGTCATTTTATGAATAAAAGAACGTATTAGATGAGCTGAATAGCGTTTTGGATCATTTTTCTACAACTGACATCTATATAGTGCTACAGTACGTTTGGGATTATAAAGTACTCTCCTTCGAGGTTTGAGCTTTGTGGACTGTGTTCCTGTGCCTATAGGTAACAGCGTTACATGGTGATTGCCTATAAAAGTGTTACTTTGTCAGGAAAGTCATGGAATTGTCTCTACTTCATCCAGAAGAAGTTGTAACAGAAGAAGACAAATAGAGTAACAAGAAGCTATTGTCATTAAACAAGCTGAAACCTCAAGGGGCTGCATATTTGAGAGCAAAGAAGGACAGTTACTAAGACACACTAGAAGATATCTGTACAAAAACAGGACTCTCTCCAGCTTAGTGGTGTGATCTGTCAGTAAAACTTCTAATATGGGAGTCTATGCCAGGAACTGCCACAAGTACTTGCCAGAGTGACTGCGGCTGAATTGCAGAACTGTTTTGAATATGCTGTTATTCCAGTTTGTGACTCTTCTGGTCTTCCTGATTTTCCAGACATTAGTTTTGCTGTACCTGGTAGGTTTATGTCACTAGCTATGACTAGTTCTCCAAGTAGAGACTGCAGAGCTTCTAGATTCAGAAGGTCAGTCAGGTAGCCTAGAAGAGGGTAAGTCTGTGCTACTTTTTGTGATAGAAACAATAGATAATTATACCTGCTGTACATAATCAGTGGCAGAATATAATAAGGGCTAATGGACAGCAGTCTGTGGGAGGGAGGAGCATGGCCAGTCAACAAATAATTTAAAGTATTATTCAGCACTGGCATCTCATTTTACTTAGTTTATATGCTGAGCATAATAATTATTAAAGAAATAAGAGTGTTTTTGTGGGAAAAAAGCAGTTAAATGATGGACACTGCAAGTACTGCACTCTGTATACTCGCATTGCCTACCACTTGTGCATGTGCAACATGAGTGGGTGATACTACTTTATTTATTAATTTATTTATGTACATGGGTTTGAATTTATGTATTTATTTCTAGCTAAAGAAATGTTTTAAAGTTTTCTTCTTAGAGTTGCAAGCTTTCTGCTCATTGTTTTCCCAAGATTCAGTGGGAAAGCAAATAGAGCAAAGCCCATGAATATATAAATAACATAGCAGACAACTGTGGACTATTATAGAAGGTTGTGATAACATGAGCTAATTATTTTTTTTTTAAAACCAAACTACTCAGCCAGTGAAAAGTCACACCATGATTTCTGTATTTAGTAAATTTAATAAAAACTCTGATGCCTCGTCATAAACCATCCTTCAAGGAGTACTTGAACCTATCAAGTTTACTCCTTGAAGGATGGTTTATGCCGAGGCATCAGAGTTTTTATTAAATTTACTAAATACAGAACTCGTGGTGTGACTCTTCACTGACTGAATAGTTTGGTTTTGTACTTCTTGCATTTTCGTTGTTCTGTGGTATTTTTTTTTATTCTGGCAGGCAACCTGACAATTACATTATAGGGGGACTCTGGGCTGGCATTAGATGAAAGCAGCTTGCTGTTTGCTCAGTTTAAAGTCTGCTTTACTTTATGGCAATGTTTGTGTGTTAAAGTAGAAACTGTCCCTGACTTTACATCATGTTTTGGTCTGTATCTTATAACATGTTGGTTTTCTGGCAAACCAGTGAGGATTAAAGCCGATGGAGGTCTGACTGTGGATGAAAGCAGCTTATCTTTTTGTAATTTGATCATTTCAAGTCTACATGAAAGCAACTTACCATTTGCTCAAGTCTGACTTTTACTTTCTGGCTACTGTTCATGTTCACATGTTTATAGATAAGTACTAGACTAGCTGCCCTTGTGAGCCATTTTATGCCTAACCTGTTTCCTTTTTGTTGCTTGAATTAACCTATCCCATTTTGTGTTAAAATGCCCTTAGCCTTTCCACGGTGGATAATTATACATTACCCCTATTGAGAATAACTGGAATCATACCACAGATAATTTGAGTGAACCCATGTGTGTTAAGGCATTTAGGAGCTAGTTCTATTAATTAGTGGTACAGGGAGCAGTCCTGGGATAAATTTTCTATTACCCATCCATAGATCCAAGTTGCACTTAAATATGGATATGTAAATTTGCCTCTGGCTCCACCTTTAGAACTCACCACTGCCTAAACTTAAAACAACTGGGATGGCTAGAGCTGCAAAATCTCATCTTATTTCACCAGCTCTCTTTAGCCCATAAAATCCTCTACAAACCTACCAACACCCCTATACTCACTACCCTCATTAGTCGTTATTGTAATCTCAAAAGTCTGCGTTCTTCTAACAAACTTATAATATCTACCTGTAAATCCAACAACTTAGCAGGTGACTACTTGTTCTCTAACACAATTGGAAAAGCCTGGAACTCCCTTCCTTCCAACCTCACTGCTATCTCCTCTCTTCCCAGCTTCAAATCCCAACTCAAAACTCACCTCCTAACTCACTGGCTCTGCCCCTGCTCTAACCCTGACTAGCTAGAATTCTGCTCCTAGAACTCTCATGTATCTTGCTTACAAATCTTTTCAAAAACTTACTATTCAGTTTTGAATTTGAATGTTACCCTTTGATGCTCTTATTCTGCTTATTGCAGACACTGTAAATATACTATTATGATATTATTTTTTTTCTCTGAACTATATTTGTAACTTTTTTAATGTTTAATGCTTTTAATGATTAATGTTTTAATGCTCAATGTTTAATGTATTTCACTTGGAGATATTCTCCCCGGGCCTCTGCTGAAAATGGACATATATCCAGTTGGACCAGCCCGGTCAACAAATGTAAAATAAAATAAATAAAAAATAAATGGACAGGGATGAGCTTTGTTTTACATGGATGAGGGGGGGTCTGTTCTGGAGAAGTTGTATTCTCTGTGAAATATACGTGTCCCTCCAAACCCTTCTGTTTATGTTGAGAAATTTCGATCCCAAGATTGAGTACTTCTGATGCCATTTATTCCCTGATGAGTATTTTTGTGAATTAAAATTGGAACTGTCCCTGATTTCATAGAATGTTCCTGAATTTGCTTGATGTTTTTAGTCCAAGCCTCAGAAAATCTATGGTTTTCTGGCAAATTATTTGAGGACTACAGTGACTAAATAATGACTGACATTACATTTTTCAGACTACATATCCTTCAGGAAATGCATGTTAATGAAAGAAAGTCTTATGCTAGCAACTTTCTAAGCATATAAGAGCAATATTTAAAGTCTGTTCCTTATTTTGGCCTTTTGTCTCTGATTGTTGCTAGGAAGTTGAGAGATATTAGATTTATCAGAGTCAGGTAAGCTTTACACAACAAAGTGTCTATAATCATGTTGGGTGGGGAAAGGACTTGCTTGTGGATGGAAGTAACTTACTCCTGGTCATTTTCTCAGTGAGCCATCTGGCTTTACAGGTTAGACTACTTAATGTAAAACAAGGTTGAAATTTCATTGTTTAACTGTACCTGATTTTGCTGAATGCTCCTGATTTTACACATATTTTTAGTCTGTTTCTCATAAAAGTTTGGTGTTAAATGTAAAACTATTATTTTAACAACTTTACAAGCATGTACAAGAGAATTTTGTCTCTGGTTATTAGGCTTTGTTCTTCATTAATTTTGGCTTTGTCCCTGATTCTTGTGTTATGAATGTGAGTGGTATTATCTTGTATCCCGATCAGATGAGATACAGAGAGCAATGTGGATATAATAGCTGTATGGTGATAGGGGATGTCTGTGAATGAAGGTTAACTTACCCTCTTGTTTGTTCAGTTTAAGCAGTCTGCCTTTGCAGGACTACTATGCATTTATGTGAGAAAAGTTTTATTATTACCACTATCAATCATATGAGGTGTACACTGTCCACAATGGAGAGATACTTGTTGGGTATTGGGCTTTATGTGGCTATGACTGGCTGACTTTGGCTGTCATGGTCAGGTTAAACAGTCATTAGTTTGGCTTTGCAGAGCTAATGTGCATTTGTGTAAAGCACATTGGGATACCTTATTATGGGCATTTTTTTTTTCATCGCAGTCAGAAATTTGAGGTATGTACAGTCAAGTGGCTCTAAATGATGGATATGGAGATTGGTGGAGTATAACAACAGTAGTATAAATAGTCTTAAATCAGGAAAGTGAATCCAAAAGAACATGTGTATGGTTCAGAAAAATGAGTGTGGGTCTGAGCCCATGGCTTTGAAACTACTTAAGGCACACTTAATCTGCACTGTCCATAACTGCGTATTTATTAAAGAACAAAATGCTGTGCAGTGCCCTACAATCTGCTGATGTGAGCCAGTATGTGAATTGCATTGCACATGACAGCCATTATACAATGTAATATAGTATAGTTAATACTATTTGTATTTGTTTCTATACAGAACCTTTCTAGCTTAAGGGGCAGGATTTAATATATAAAGTGAAATTACCACTATAAGATCAATGCCTATAAGGTTAACCTGCTTGTGGGATGGTCTATAGCAATTACTGGTATTATAGAAAATGACATAGATGGATACAAACTGTGTCTTTGTTACATCACCTGTGTAGTAAGTCCATAGGAGTGACTACATCTACTTTTGTTGTTATGCAGCATCCTAACAATGAGATCAATTTTGTCTACTTTCATTACCATCCCATATAGAATGTCTGCAGCTGATTTTTGCTGTTCTCAGACTTAAATATCAAATACAATATTAATTTCTATATTTCTGGAATTATCATGCCACCATCAGTAATGACACCCTACAACAGGCCTTCTAGGAAAAGGGCCACCTGCACATTGCCTTCCACAACCACCAGGTATCTCCTGTTAAGGATGTGCTCTTCTTTTCCATTTTCCAGACATTTACTCGAGTTAGGGCAATATTCTCAGGATATCCAATAAGCACCACTAATTCTTTTAGGTGAATTAAACATTGTGAAGGCAGAAGGGTCACATCATCTATTCACTGTATACTTTGTTTGAATCTGATATGTAGGTAGTGCTTCCTCTTGGCTTGGGATGTTAAACTTTTTCCAGTTAGCTGATGCCCTTTTAGATTCACAAACCACTACCCATTGAGGCAGTCTGCTCTGAGGCTTCACAAGTCTCTCAGTAAACATATGCTAAAGTGAGTACTGCCCAGCTACATATGACTCCTTTTCCCGATGTCTCTTTCCATCCTGTTATTTTTCTCATGTTGAGCTTGTATGTTCATGTCATGTGCCTCTTCTCTCTTCCTGTCTAATGAAAACAAGTTCAGAAATTCCAGATGCTGCTCACACTCCTTTTCCTCCAATGCCCTGATGACCCTTGAGTCCCTTCAGTGTTGCTCACACTCCTTTCCCTTCAATGCCCTGATGACCCTTGAGTCCCTTCAGTGCTGCTCACACTCCTTTCCCTCCAATGCCCTGATGACCCTTGAGTCCCTTCATTGCTGCTCACACTCCTTTCCCTCCAATGTCCTGATGACCCTTGAGTCCCTTCATTGCTGCTTATACTCCTTTCCATCCATGCCCTGATGACCCTTGAGTCCCTTCATCACTGCTCACACTCCTTTCCCTCCAATGCCCTGATGACCCTTGAGTCCCTTCAGTGCTGCTCACACTCCTTTCTCTTAAATGCCCTGATGACCCTTGAGTCCCTTCATTGCTGCTCACACTCCTTTCCCTCCAATGCCCTGATGACCCTTGAGTCCCTTCATTGCTGCTCATACTGCTTTCCGTCCATGCCCTGATGACCCTTGAGTCCCTTTATCGCTGCTCACACTCCTTTTCCTCCAATGCCCTGATGACCCTTGAGTCCCTTCAGTGCTGCTCACACTCCTTTCCCTTCAATGCCCTGATGACCCTTGAGTCCCTTCATTGCTGTTCACACTCCTTTCCCTTCAATGCCCTGATGACCCTTGAGTCCTTTCATCGCTGCTCACACTCCTTTCCCTCCAATGCCCTAATGACCCTTGAGTCCCTTCATTGCTGCTCACACTCCTTTCCCTCCAATGCCCTGATGACCCTTGAGTCCCTTCATCGCTACTCATACTCCTTTCCGTCCATGCCCTGATGACCCTTGAGTCCCTTCATTGCTGTTCACACTCCTTTCCCTTCAATGCCCTGATGACCCTTGAGTCCCTTCATCGCTGCTCACACTCCTTTCCCTCCAATGCCCTGATGACCCTTGAGTCCCTTCAGTGCTGCTCACACTCCTTTCCCTTCAATGCCCTGATGACCCTTGAGTCCCTTCATCGCTGCTCACACTCCTTTTCCTCCAATGCCCTGATGACCCTTGAGTCCCTTCAGTGCTGCTCACACTCCTTTCCCTTCAATGCCCTGATGACCCTTGAGTCCCTTCATCTCTGCTTACACTCCTTTCCCTCCAATGCCCCGATGATCCTTGAGTCCCTTCATTGCTGCTTATACTCCTTTCCATCCATGCTCCGATGACCCTTGAGTCCTTTCATCGCTGCTCACACTCCTTTCCCTCCAATGCCCTAATGACCCTTGAGTCCCTTCATTGCTGCTTATACTCCTTTCCGTCCACGCCCTGATGACCCTTGAGACCCTTCATCACTGCTCATACTCCTTTCCATCCAATGCCCTAATGACCCTTGAGTCCCTTCATTGCTGCTTATACTCCTTTCCGTCCACGCTCTGATGACCCTTGAGTCCTTTCATCGCTGCTCACACTCCTTTCCCTCCAATGCCCTAATGACCCTTGAGTCCCTTCATTGCTGCTTATACTCCTTTCCGTCCATGCCCTGATGACCCTTGAGTCCCTTCATTGCTGCTTATACTCCTTTCCGTCCATGCCCTGATGACCCTTGAGACCCTTCATCACTGCTCATACTCCTTTCCGTCCATGCCCCGATGATCCTTGAGTCCCTTCATTGCTGCCAGTATTCCTTTTCCTTTATGCCCTGATGATCCTTGGGTCCCTTCAGTGCTGCTCACACTCCTTTCCCTTCAATGCCCTGATGACCCTTGAGTCCCTTCATCACTGCTCACACTCCTTTCCCTCCAATGCCCTGATGACCCTTGAGTCCCCTCATTGCTGCTTATACTCCTTTCCGTCCACGCCCTGATGACCCTTGAGACCCTTCATCACTGCTCACACTCCTTTCCCTTCAATACCCCGATGATCCTTGAGTCCCTTCATTGCTGCCAGTATTCCTTTTCCTTTATGCCCTGATGATCCTTGGGTCCCTTCATTGAGATCTTCCAGGCATTTCACATTTTTTCCTTATAGGGTCTACAGAGCTGCAAATAGTATCCCAGGTGTACTTTCACTAGCGGGGTCAGACTATGAGTATGAATATATCTTCCTGATCCCTGGAGTCTGTGCCCAACAGAGTACAGACCAAACGCTTTGCTGACTGCTATTTCTACCCTGTCTACTTACATCTGATGGTCAGAGAGAAGTATGATGATCACTTCTGGTCTTTTCTGGCTATTGGGTTTGTCCTAGTTTATCATCTCTTAATTTGTATGCAACCTTTTGTATTTTGTCTCCAAAATGTATATCTTTGCACTTTACAAACCTGAACTTTTGCTTGTATCTGTCTCCCTATCTGCAGAGAACTTCCAGGTTCTTTTCTCCCACCTAGGGACAATATCTTTAATTTTTGTATCATGCAAATAGTTTCCCTCTCTTAGTCAGTTCCTCTTACCTATCAGAGATGAATATGGTGAATAGTGAGGGCATGGGCCTTGACACTTGCTCCATTTCACTGGCCATTTTTCTCAATCCTTACAGTCACCGATAGTTAAAAAGAGACTATTTTTTTTCTTTTACCGATTTTCTCACCCATTTCACATTTCTGCAATATTCCTAGCCCTTCCAATTTACTGCATATTCTTCAATGTGGTATCAAGTCAAAAGTTAGTGAAGGCCAGACAGAACATCCGCTTACGCTTTCTCATCCAGCTGTGTTGTCACACATTCCTACAACTGCAGGAAATTTGTGTAAAACTCTTCTTAGGATTAAAGTCATATTGGTTTGAGATTTGAATCTGGCTGTCGGGATGCATTCCATTACTTGGCTGCCAAATGTCTTCAGGCTGACTGTACTGCAGTTACAGGAACTGATCCTGATACAGCACTTGAATAAGGGAAGAACTAAAATTATTTTAGCCATCTGTTTCTTCCTTGCCTGCCGACCAAATGTCTGTTAAATATTTTGAGTTTCTCATGTGGAATTGCTAAATTTTTGATTAATATAATTAGAACCATTAAAGTGTATGAATGCTGTTATCTCTTAATCTTCATTACTCTCTCCCTCCCTACTGACTCATGCTTCACTAATCTGACCTCTCTGCCAGGTCTTCCTCTAACATATTATCTTTCTTTTGTGAACACTGATTGAAATCTGGATCAGTATTTCAGCAATATTCTTGTCATATCTAACCTCTCTTCCATCCTTGATTGACTTGCTTAGGTTGGTGCCCCTTTTTCCCTTGCTGATATAAACTTGGACAATTCATGTGCTTCCCAGTTTAACCCATCAGCAGGTTTTCACTGTTGTCTGGCCTTGAACTTATATGTTTAGACATTTATTTCCAGGCCATGATATAGACCTGTTTTTCTTTCACTCCTAGCACTTTTCACTATTTTAAAGCTGTTCTTGTTCCAAAAAAGGGAGAAGGCACTGGGTGGAAGAGTGCAGGGTGAATCAAGAGAAGAGGGTAACATGTATTGACCACATGTTCAGCCACCTTGATCTAATCTTGAGCTTTACCTTTTTCTTCAGGACGATCACTCTCTATACCTTTCAGAATGTTGTATCTGAATCTTGCCAACAGGTTACTTGCCCATCAGCTACTCTAAATTATCCTTGCTCCTGCCTCATGCCACTACCAGTCGATTGTAGTTCACTCATCTTTGTTCTTTCATTGATGTCTTTGTTTTGTTGGTCTCCATTGTTCTACCTTAGGTGATCTATACTGTTTTAGTTTCAGTGTTGGCTGGTGGAGAACTTTGCACCCACATCATGAATTTAATCTAAGCTGGTGAGGGCAAAGTGCACAATGCTGTTTTGTGTAGTACAATTTTAATCAAATTAAATATATCCATCCGTACTCAGAATTTCTATAAGGATCCTTTATATTTTTTCTGTGGCTGTAGGAGATAAACAGTCTGTAGCTAAGTGATTTAGATCTCCTACTATCACCATTTTATTCTGCTCTTATAGACTGTCCTTCTCTACTGACATTTCTGTCAGGTGGTGGATGTCATCTAGCCATAAATTTTGTCCACAGTCTTACCTGCATTTGGACTACTAATGTATATTAATGAATGTTTACTAGGGCTTATGTATCTGATGAAGTCCATTGGGGACGAAAACGCGGATGGTTAATAAAGCGTTCATTTCGTGCAGAAACTGTGTGGTGTTTCAAGCTTCTTAGCTCCTCTCTGACTCTTTCTTTGGACTTATTGGTTTTTTGTGGAGGAGTTGAGCGTTTGGAGATTTTCTTGGACTACTAATGTACTTATCTTTATCACCAGTTCCATTCTTGCCTGCTTCTTTATTCCCTTTTCATATTTTGTCACCAAACAAGTTATCCTATCTTTTACATATTTTGCCACTCCTTCCATTTTTACTTCCAGACACTCCTGAGGATATGCTAGCCTGGAAATAATATAATTGTCATTGTCTTCCATTGCCAAACTCTCTCTGATTCTTGCAATCATCCATGTTGTGTTCCAAGATAACCTGCAAATCCCACCATTTTCCAGAATTAAGGCATTATGCTCCCTTGTTGTTCAACCTTTTTCTTTTTCTTCCCCTTCTGTATCCCCTCCACCTAATCTTTCTGACTATTTTTCATGATTCCTCTTCCTCTTCCTTTTTACCCTCATTATGTTCTGTTGCTGATTTATCCTTTATGCATATACTTCACTGCTCCCTTTCTTCATCTTTTTTCCTCCTTGTTGACATTATTTTGAAGGTATTATGGTATCAGCATAACTCCCCAGTGTCTATTTCATAAACAGTTCTTCCCTCTTATTGGCCTCAGCGTGAAATTCCACTCTTGCCCGTGATTTCCCATATTGCCCGCTGCTGCAAGCATTGTATTCCCAGGTTCGCAGCTTTCTTGGTGTGCTGGTGATAGTAACTCTGAGAAAATCACTAAATACCTAAGGTCCTAACATCCTTAGGTTGCTTTCTTTACCCTCAGAGCCACTTACCATACTGCCCATCCTACCAGGTCATTGGTTTCCACATAAAACATGACATAGACCTGCTCCATCTCTTCTACTGTCCTCTGAAGGCTCAGTCTTGACCCCGTTTTCTTTGTGGCTTGACACTCAAACATTTCCCAACCTCCATGCATTTAATCACTTTGACAGTGGAATCACCAGTTGTCAGAACATTTCTTACATTGTCCAAGCTAACTCTTTAGTCATGCCTAACTACCTGCTGCCCAATTCTGGACATACCAAACTCATTCCTAGCTGCATCTCTGTATATCCTCTTTCTAGGTACCTGCTGGTCTACCATGCTCCCTTCTTCTCTTGATTTATACTGCACTCCTCCACCCATTGCCTTCTCCCATTTTTGGCCTCACTATATTCCTTGGGGTCACATCTGTTTCTGTGTGCTCCTGGGTTAGTTCACTTCTGTTAATCTTCCCATGTCCTCTGTACCAATCACAACTTGTTACCATTTGCACCATCTCCTGCATCACTCAACTAGCCCTGTTTGCCCTTCTACAGCTGAAGCACCCTTTTTGATGGGTTCCTTATTTGTCTTGCCCTCTGCTGTCATCTATTTACGTTCCATTCCTGCCTTTTTCTAATTTCTTCTATTCCATCCATCCCCACTACTTCTACAGGTTCCTCAGTGGAGCCTATCTGATAGTGTCCACCTCTGTCAGCTCCTGTGTACTGCTTGCCCACACTTGTTCTTTCTCAATGTCTCCTTGTTTTATCACCTCTCACATCAGTTGAATGTCTGTGAATTCCTCTCTTAGCTTCTATATGCCTCATAACCCAGCCCTCCTCAAAACTCCCTGAATCACATTGTAGAATATGGGGTATATATCTTGAAATATGCGAATGTCTAGCTAAAGGAAGTGTATGTCACATATCATCCTTATTCCTAGAAACATTCAGAAAAAAGACCTTATAGTAGTTGGAAGCACATTCCTTTATCTATGTTTTTTACACTGCATCTAGACAAACATCCAAATGTTACATGATGTTAATAATGGCAAAATATCGTTTTTTTTCAGAGTGCATATAACCACCCAGCTGTGTGAACACTAGTTCTAATGGTTGCACTGTTGATGTGACACCCTGAATCCAGGTGCAAAAATGAGAAAAAAGGGAGTTGTGGGTAGATGTATGTATGCATGTGTTTAAAAGTGCAGAATTATTATCCTCAGTTAGAAGAATAATTTATTTATTTTACATTTGCTGACCGGTATAGTCCGACTGGATACATGTCCATTTTCAGCGGAGGCCCGGGGAGAAAAGCTCGACAGATTAAGAACAAACAACTATGAGATTTCTACACAGAAAGCAAGTATGCATAGGAAAACACATTATAACAAGATTCCATAGAGTTAAAGTTACAAAGTACAATATTCATTGGTAGTTGCAAGTTTTAACAAAATTCCATACTTTGTTAGAGTAAAGTAGTACTTAGAATGTACTGGTTTCCAGTAATAACATTGAGGCAAATGTAAGTAGAAGGGGGGTTGGGAGTGGATGTCGGAGTTAATTTTGTGAGATGTGGTTGGGTTTAAAGTTGGAATGTGTATAATTGCTAACTAGTGGTGTGGCTGTTCACAGGTGAGGCACTATAAGGAGGAGTCACGATTCTTCTTGAAGGGATAGAAGTGAAAAGGAGCACGAGTGGGTCAGAGGGTGTGTATAATATGGGTCAACCTGGTGGGTAACAAGGACATAGCCATGCGAGTTTTAGGTGTTCTTTTAATAGCTTTTTGAATGTAACCATTGAGTTGGCTGAGGTAATAGCAGAAGGTAATGAGTTCCAAAATAATCCATCTGCAGATACTAGAAATGCTATTATTTCTCACTGTGACTGAAAAGGTAAAGGAGTCCCAAAAATGTACAATCAAGTGCTATATTTTTACATGTTGGATATGAAGTTAATCTAAAGGTATTTAGTGCTTTATATGTCATTAAGAAGGTGATGAAAATAGCAGCCATTAGACATTCAGAAATACTGTGAGCTTAGAAAACCGGTGCTGTTCATTTATTACCTATTCTTCATAACAGTGGAGGCTCTTACAGAGACTTTAAATGCTTATATTACTGAGCTAAATAATCAAGCCATGCACTCAGTATGGTTGCTTCATTAATGCGATACAGCGAAGCTATGGTCAGTCAATGGGCGGGCTATAAAAAGATGCAGATCTGACGTTATCAAATTCTAAATAGTGCAGAATGAATAAAATTACAAGTGCATGGCTGAAAAAATTAATGGTGGAAATGGAAATGATATATAAAATGTGAACAAGATATAAAGGAGATAAAAAAATAGAATGTGAATACATTGTAAGGTTCACGGGAAATATGGTGCAGTTGAAATTTGGCTTTCCCGTGTTTTGTTGAGCTGTAGAATCTAAAAACTAACTTGCTCTTTTATGCTGTAGCAAAGCAAGAATTTATCCAAGACTGCTCTATACTGTTTTAGTCATAGTCTCTGTTCTTCATTATTGTACAACCATGAAGTTGGTTTGCATAAGTTTTGAGTTTGAGAGGCACTCCCACTGCAGAAAATATTTGTTTTGCGCTGTCTTATTACTTATATATAATGGTCTGCTTTCTAGACTGTAGGGGTGAACACTTATGATGTAAGAGAATGTGGTCTCTCTCAGCTGAAGCCTGAAATTTATGCCTTATATATGAGATGTGGCTATAAATATGACAGAAAGGAGTTTCCTGCACTTTAATAAGTTTTGTAGAAGCTGTGGTAGAAAGAAATGATTTGCAAAGATTCGTAAAAGAATGTCATATTTAGATAATTAAACATTTTTGAAACATTAAACGTTAAAATCTTCAGGAAAAAAAGAGTTTTGTGCATATTGTTAAAATATAAACCTTGACTCTAGATGATTGTCACTGTTGAAGTGACACCTTGATCCCACGTGCAAAAATGGGAAAAGGGGGTTGTGGATGGATGGGGTCACGATATAAAGCTACTGAGTTAAATGCTTATTGGTATGTGCTTCTACAAATAAAAAATACAAAATTATGTTGCAAATTATAGCACATAAAGCAGTGACTTCAGTTACTATTATTATTGAAAGTTTGGCTTTTGAAAAGCTAGCATACCTCTTAACTGTCCAGATTTTCACAGAATGACCAGATTTTTTGCCTCTTTTTTTTTTTTTTTTTTTTTGTCCATTCCCCATAAGATTTATGGTTTGCTGGTAAATTGTCGGGGGTTGAAGTCACTAAATAATGAGTTACAGTTGAGTTTCAGACTTTCATATACCTCAGAATATGCATGTTAGCATAAATTCTGTTATTACAGCAACTTGCTAATTTTATAAGAGCAATATTTAATATCTGTAACTATTTTAGGCTTTATCTGGATTTCTTCAGCCAAGAGGTTGAGAGGTATAGAAACTAGAAATGGAAGAATGAATTCACATTGTCTAAGTAAAACGCGTCTCTTTTCTTGTACACATCCAGGCATATTGAATTTTGTATAGGGCCATAGTAATGGTATCATTCTTGACTACACTGATTTATTTACAGGCATAAGAAGTCTGCCATAAAAATGTCATATACAAGTGCATCCTAATGCTGTATCAGTGGCTCATGCTTTAAGGAAAATGCTAGTGCCTCTCAAATGTAGAAATGAGCAACATAGGTGTTAAGAATCAATGATTGCAAACATAATAGATGAATAGTATGGACTGCTATTGTAATAAAAAGACAATATCAGTATTTGTACTGATCTGCAGGATATGAATGAAATATTTACTAAAGAGTTTTTATCCACTACTTGTAACTGAATAAGGGAGCTCAACAATGCCAGTACTGAACTTATTTTCAGTAAAACTGCAAATCAGTGATTTTATCAGCTAAAGCTAGGCAAAGAAACTTCCACATTATATACTTTTAATACTCATTTAGAAAGGTACTGATCACCGTTTATTCAGCATCTGAAGTGGTCCAAAGTGCTGCTGCACATGTAGTTGAAGGCCTGGAATGTATTGTAAACATAACTGATGATGTGTTTATATTGGGTCAGACACATGAAGAACATGCCAAGAGGCTTATGCAACTCCTGAACAGATTAAGACAACATAATTTCAAGTTAAATAAAATCAAATGTAAAATGTATTTAGCAAGTCTGAAATGCATGGGTCATATTTTAACACCCTAGGAACTGAAGTCTGATTCAGACAAATAACAGCACTTGTATGAATATCAAAGCCCCAAGACAAAATGATGCAGTACCTTTAATATATGTACATACCTGACCTGAGATAAATATGCCTTTAAGTAAACTAGTACAGCAAGGTGTAATATGGGAAAGGAGATTTGAACTGGAACATTTTTTTGCAATGCTCAAGAAGCTAGTAACAAAGCAGTACCCAAGAAGATAGCTACAGATGTACTGATAAATAAAATAAAATAATGCTATATGAATAAGCTAGTTGTGTTGTAAACAGACGCCAATCAGAATGGCATAGAATCTATGATCTTACAACAGAAGAAACCAATTGTCCATGGGTCAAGCTCATTACAGATGCACAAAATAATTATGCTTAGATGGGAAATGAACTGTTATATTCAAGGAATTTCATGGAATCTCTCATGCTATCTAAAGATTTTTTTAAGAGAAAGAAGACCACAAGGAACTTCTGAGATTGCAGGGAATAGTATAGAAGATTGATGGGACAGGCAAGCAAGTGGATGGGCATGTATGTTAGAGTATATTGGGTCTATATTACAACCAGGAAAAGTCAGTTCAGCGAACAGCATTTTACATGGAAAATGCCATTCAATGAACTGCTATAATGAGCTCGAGGTGCAGTGAAGATCGAAAAATCTGCCCTTTCCTCACTGTAGTGCGATCTCGGATTTGGTATGTATAATTAGCGGGAGGGGGGTATAGGGGGCACAGCCCCCCCCCACAACAGCGAGTTAGATGAACAGCATTTTCGATGTTAAAGCCGTTTGCTGAGCTGACTTTTCGTGGTTGTAATATAGACCCAGTATATTTACCAGAGAAGCTTGTTGAAACACTATCTTGATATTCCGTAATTAGCAACAAAGCAGTCCACGAACCATGCAGTCCATGCAAAGATTCAGCCATATAGTAACAAACTCTGTTTTATCAAAAATTGGTAAGCGCTTTTACATAAGAGCTTCTTCAGACCATCAAATAAAGAATCGTCAAAATTCATTTATTTATTTGCTTTTGCTAACCAGGAAAGTCCACTGGGCTGTAATGAGCCCATTTTCGGTGGAGGCCTGGGGAGAAAAGCTCCAAAAAAAAAAAAAAACAAAAAACAAAAAAAAAAACAATGTATATAATTAAGATATTATTTAGAGAGTTAATAACAGCATTTAGCAGTATACAATAAAATAATATAGGAGTCAGAAGTGACACAGTAACATTTTGTGGAAGACACGGGTGCTTGGCAGTTATTCAGTATATCAGACAGATAATGATAATCTGCACTTACACAATTTTTACACACCATGTGAGGCAGGGTGAGGCACACTGTGTTGTGATTAAGGGTGAGTGCACAATAGGGAGAGTGAAGAAGAGTGTGGGTATCTGAGAGATGAGTCAGGTTAGTAATCAGGTGACTGAGGAATTGGGGATGGTGGACGGGCATAGCCAATGAGAGGAGAGATGTTGGTCGAGTGATTTTTTGAATGACGGGGCATTATTTATAGTCCGTAGAGAAGGTGGAAGGGCATCCCAGAGTTTAACTACAGTGAAAGAGTTAAAGGTATTGGCCTACAGGGTGTTTAAGTCTCTTAACTTGGATAAGTGATTGATTTTCAGATCTTAACGAATGGTTTGATTGATAAAGAGTCAGAAGTGAAGCCAGGGCTGGGCATTTGGAGGAATTATAGATGAATTTGTGTGCTGTGGCTAGTTGTATGTAAATTAGGTGCTGTGGGAGTTCTAGCTAGTTCAGGGATTGTAATGAGTGACAGTGGTGGAAGGAATATTTTGCTGTAGTAACGAATTTAGCAATTTTGTTATAGCAGCTCTCCATTTTATTTTTTGATGATGATTGGATGTTTGTCAGAATGGGGGCAGTGTATCCACCAATCAGCTTGCAATATAACATGAATACATTAATTTAAAGTGGAATTGACAGACTTATTAACTAGATCAAACACATATTGACAAAATTAAATTAAAACCTTCCAAATATACATATATCCAAAAAATATATATAAAAATATATGTATATCTAAAACATATATGTAAAAATGCATATACACATAGACCAATAAATATGTACATCTCAAAGAGTATAACCTTAGTTACATAATCAAAAGTTTCCTAGATTTTAATGTGGGTTTAATAGAGGTTCTCTCATTTAAGCCCTTACTTCTATCTGCACTAAGCCTCAATATCCATTTCACTTCCCTACTCTTCATTGTATTTCTAATGTCACCTTCCCGTACTGTGGGTCTAACCAGATCTATTACCATAACCTTAAAAGTATGGTAATCACCTTGTGCCATAATGTGTTTAGATAAAGCATTAACTTGTGATTTAACTCTGTTACAGATAGACTACTTAGAGACAGAGTGAGGGCTACTTAGAGACAGAGTGAGGGAATATATCTGTTTTTCCAATGTAAAATGACCCGCAGGTCACGCACTTAGCAAGATAGACTACATGCAATGTTCTACAGTTTGCACTAATCTCAAAATTAAAATGTTGGCCCGTATCAAGGTGTATAAAGACCTTCATAGTATCAAGATAACCGCAAAAGGTACAATTTCCACATAGATAGGTACCATTCATATCCTCAGTACATCTTCCACTGTCCCTAGGATGACATAGCAGCCTCTTCAGGTTGCGTTTGTTCTTAAACAAAAAGGTGGGATTCTTCCCTATGACCCTCCTAACTACTGGATCTGTAGTTAGAATACGCCATTTTTTCCCAATAATATCCATAATAGGCTTAACATCCGTAGTATAAAACATCGGAACTTTCATACCAATAGGGGAAGATACTTCCATTGAATTACTCATAATATCATTGGTAGAAGAATAATAGGGTCTAGCTGTATCCTTCCTTAGGTAGTCAAGTCCTTGTAAATTCCTCTCTATCTCCATGGGGCCATAGCCCCTATCAACTAATCTACCTTTCAGTTCATTCATCTCCTGATTGAACCCCTCATCCATCCCATTCAACCTTGAGACCCTCATCCCTTGTCCCCTGATGACATTTCTAAATATGTACTGAGGGTGCATTCTACCTCTATGTAAAAGGGTATTCCTGTAGCAGTGTGTTTCCTATACACCCCTGTGTTGATTAGACCATTACTCAACCTTTCCACATATACATCCAAGTACTCCTATCCTGGTTTGGGAACAATTCATGGTAAATTTCAAATAATCATACATCCCATTTAATTGCAACAGGAATCTCTCCAAATCCATGTATGTACCTACCTATACCAGGAAGAGATCATTGTCAAAACGTTGATGGAACTTAACATAATTTAAATATTTAAGTCCATCTTAAACAATGTCTCTTCCTCCCACAATACCATAAACATGTTGCCGTGGCTATTGGCACATAAAGTGCCCATAACTACGCCATCCCACCATAAATAGACATGATCATCAAAGGTGAAGACATTGTTCTCCAATATCATTTCTAAAAACAGACATATTAAGTCTATTTGCTTTTCCCCATATTCACTATGTCTATCTAAATATTTATGTACAGACTGGACTCCTAAAGCATTGGGTATAATGGTGAAAAGGAAGTGTACATCTAGTGTAACAAACTGGAATTCAAGGTCCAATGTAATAGAACTACTGTACTGATATAAATCAATCAGAAATTGTTTGGTGTCCTTCAAAATAATGTAATTGTTGTACAAAATAGGCCATAACCTTTTTCCACATACAGGGAGAAAGGCTCAGTGGCCCAACCTTTTCCAGCAAATGTAGGTCTCATTGGGGGATTTTTGACCATCCTTATGGATTTTGGGTAGGGCCTGTATTGTAGGTAATAATGGATATTCAACTTTCAGAAACTTATACAGATACATAATGTGAATAGAAATATGAAATATAATTTAAGTTATAAGGAACAACTTGCCCTGAAAGGCCTGCAAGCTGATGATGCTGTCTTGATCAGTCCTGCAGATAAGTGAAGTCCAGCTGTACTACTGGATATATGTAATTATGTTAGAAGCATGAATATTATGTTAAGTGATGATCATGATTATCAATATTATGTTAAGTGATGATGATTTTTATTGTCAGGTTAATTTAGATAGGGTACATCCTTTACAGGGGAGAATCCTATTTATGTTGAAAAGTGGAATGATAGATATGGAATTGTATAAGTTTCTGAAAGTTGAATATCCATTATTACCTACAATACAGGGCCTACCCAAAATCCATAAGGATGGTCAAAATCCCCCAATGAGACCTATAGTTGCTGTTTTTAGAAACAATATTGGAGAACAATGTCTTCACCTTTGATGATCATGTTTATTTACAGTGGGATGGCATAGTTATGGCATTGTGGGAGGAAGAGACATTGCTTAAGATGGACTTCTATTTAAGTTATGTTAAGTTCTATTGATGTTTTGTTGATAATTTCTTCCCGGTATGGGTAGGTACATATAGGGATTTGGAGAGATTCCTGTTGCAATTACATGGGCTGTATGATTATTTGAAATTTACCATGAATTATTCCCAAACCAGGATAGAGTACTTGGATATATATGTTGAAAGGTTGGGTAATGGTCTAATCAACACAGGGGTGTATAGGAAACACTACTACAGGAATACCCTTTTACATAGAGGTAGCATGCACCCTCAGTACATATTTAGAAATGTCAGGGGACAAGGAATGAGGGCCTCAAGGTTAAATGCATTGGTTGAGGGGTTCAATCAGGAGATTAATTAACTGAAAGGTAAATTAGTTGATAGGAACTATGGCCCCATGGAGATAGAGAGGAATTTACAAGGACTTGACGACCTAAGGAAGGATAAAGCTAGACCCTATTATTATTCTATCAGTGATATTATAAATAATTCAATGGAAGTATGTTCCCCATTGGTATGAAAGTTCTGATGTTTTATACTACAGATGTTAAGCCTACTACGGATTTTATTAGAAAAAACTGATGTGTTCTGACTACAGATCCAGTAGCTAGGAGGGTGGCAGGGTAGAATCCCACCTTTTTGTTTAAGAACAAATGCAACCTGAAGAGGTTGCTATGTCATCCTAGAGACAGCGGTAGATGTACTGAGGATATGAATGGTACCCACCAATGTGGAAATTGTAACTTTTGTGGATATCTTGATACTACAAAGGTCTTTATATACCCTGATATGGGCCAACATTTTAATTTTGAGATTAGTGCAAACTGTAGAACATCACATGTAGTTTATCTTGCTAAGTGTGTGACCTGCGGGTCATTTTACGTTGGAAAAACGGATAGGCTCTTAGAGACAGAGTGAGGGAACATATCTATAACATTAGAGTTAAATCACAAGTAAATGCTTTAAACGCATTATGGTACAAGGTGATGATCATACTTTTAAGTTTATGGTAATAGATCTGGTTAGCCCCACAGTATGGGAAGGTGACAATAGAAATACAATGGAGATTAGGGAGGTGAAATGGATATTGTGGCTTGGGGCAGATAGAGGCAAGGGCTTAAATGAGAGAGCCTCTATTAAACCCACATTAAAATCTAGGAAACTTTCAGTTAGGTAACTAAGGTTATACTCTTTTGAGATGTACATATTTATTGGTCTATGTATATATGTATTTTTTTTACATATATGTTTTATATATACATATATTTATATATATATGTGTGTGTGTGTATATATATATATATATATATATATATATATATATATATATATATATATATATTGGATATATGGTATATTTGGAATGTTTTAATTTAATTTTGTCAATATTTGTTTGATCTAGTTAATAAGTCTATCAATTCCATTTTAAATGAATCATGTTACATTGCAAGCTGATTGGTAGATACACTGCATTTAAATGAATTTTGACCATTCTTTAATCGATGATCTGAAGAAGCTCTTATGTGAAAGCGCCTACCAATTTTTAATAAAACAGAGTTTGTTACTATATGGTTGAATCTTTGCATGGACTGCATGGTTCGTGGACTGCTTTGTTGCTAATTACGGGTTTTCTTGGTTCTTTATTGAGCAGTACCATGTTTGCCTCTTATGGTATGCTATTTTGTTTTTTTCTACTGTCTTGATATTGTTTGAAAAACATGCATGTAATATTACAGCAGTATCAAAAGTATATTGACATAATATTATTAAACCTGCTATAGACACAGTAAAGTGCATTCTGGGAATGAGCACACTTCATTTTCTTTAATTCTTTCATTCTCCTTTTAGTGTATTTGCACAGTACAATGCAGATTTACATGTGCTATTACAATATACAAAAAATAGCAACAATGTAGCAGTACAGTATTCTAAAACACAAAGGGGGGAATTTAATAAAGCCTACATGGCCTTCTTTACCATTTAGGCATTGTGTGTGCTGCTTACATGAAAGTAAGCAGGTTTGCAATCCAGTAAGCAGTGCTGAGCAGCTAGCAAGAGTGCAACACAGGAAGTTCATTGGCATGCAAATCACCTCATAAAGAGCAAGTGGCGCAATCCAGCAAGCAGATAGGCAGCCCTGCAGACCCTCTGTTGGTGTCTGTCATGTACATGGAAAAATTCCTGACACAGGATTTTAGACAGACAGCAGGTGCAGTAAAAATGCAGGTAGATGGACAGAAATGGTATAGCACATACAGATATGAGCAAACTATCTACCATGTGTCCAAAAACGTAAGGGAAAAAAGTTAAAATAATTTAATTTTTTTTAATGATCTGGGTATGTTTGCACAACGTGCTGCAGTGCACAAACATGCTTTTAAAAGAAAAAAGAGTGGAAAAACACATTTAATAGTATGTGACAGAAATATATTATAAGACCCTGCATAGAGTATCTGCAATGGTGGAATGGTGCTGTTGCTAACGAGGTAGGGCCTGGAACCGTGTAGTTTGCAGGTCGTGTGCACAGATTCCTATGCAAAAGAGGTGGGTTACTGAACAGCACAAATGGGTATCCATGTCCACATTTCCCTTCCATGTAGGCACAGAACCATGTTGGTGTTCACAGAAGAGGTAGCTGACATCAAGAGGGGGTGTGATCGAGGACTTGTAAGCTCATTGGAGCTCAACTGCATCTGTTTGCACTGTGAGCCGCTGTGCTCAGCAGGGGGGGGGGTTGTACAGTTACTACTAAGCTTTGTTTACCTTCGGGGCATGTGTTTCAGCCTATTTGCATAGTGTGCCACCATAATGAGCATAACCTTTCAGGGGAGTGTGTACAGTGACTGCTTAGCTTTGTTTGCCTTTGCGATACTTGTTTCTATGTGTTTGTATGGAGCGCTGCATTGCTGAGAGTATCTAAAAAGCAACAATGTATTAATTACTTGTGTCCCTTGTTTAACTTAAACTAGGGTCAGTAAATGATGTTAATGATATACTTTGTAGTTGGAGTGCATCATAGGTAGACGATCACACATTCAGCACCTACAGTAGAGCACTATAAAGTATGCATACAGCCTACATTCTGATTTTTCCCCCCATACTCTGCACCATTAGAGTACAGACTTGGGAATTTTAACTGAAAGAATGCTAGGGGCTGCTGCAGGTCTGCTACATCTGTATGTGCTAGATGCTGAAGTCAATGCTGCTGCTGACAATAGGCTCAGGCAGAGAAGGAGAAGAGTGTTCAGACCCAGGGTAACATTCCAGGAGCTACATGAGCTGGAGATTGTAGAGTGCTACAGGGTGGACAGGGACATACTTCAAGAACTCACTGAGCTCTGCTGCCCTCCACTCAGACCCAGAGCCAACAGAGGGCAACCCATCCCAGTGGAATCAAAGGTATGTGTAGCCCTTAGGTTAATAGCCGCAGGTACCTTCCAAAGAACAACTGGGGACATGATGGGGATCTCACAGGCATCAGTATCCAGGGTACTCCACCAGTTCCTGGATGCCATGCTACCACATGCCATTCAGCATATTTATTTTCCCCTTGCTCCCGAGATGAGGGCCAGCAATATGCAACACTTCTACCATGTAGCACACTAGCCTGAGGTACTGGATGTCATAGATTGCACTCATGTACACATCAAGGCACCACCTGATGAGCAGGGTAGAATCTACGTCAACTGCAAGGTGTACCACTCCATCATCTGCCAAGTCATGTAGAATACCCAGAACATTATCATGTATGTGTGTGCTGGCAGCCCTGGCAGTTATCACAACTCCCATATCTGGCATGCATCACAGCTGTTACTAAACCAGCACAGCTCCTGATGCCAAACAGCAGGACTAAACGCCTCCCAAACACACGTATGCTTGTTCTGCCCAGCTTTTTATGTGGACAAGATGGACAGGAGATTGAATGAACACATGTACGAACATTTATATGCCATGAAGAAGATTAAACTGGAGAATGCCCTAGCAAGTCATGTCTACAATCACCCTGGCCATGATTTTACATTTATGATCATTGACCAGTTGAACTATGTTAATAGGGGGGGGACTGAATCCCTGAAATTAGAAATGAAGGAGCTTATGTGGCAGTTGAGACTTGAAGCCTACCATCACCCCAGCCTCAGTAGTATGTTATCTATCAGCTGTGTCCTTAAGCTGAGGAGTTTGGAAAGATGATGCATTGGGGGTATAACATCAGGTGTGATTTGGACATAAGACCGGCTGAGCAATCTTGATATATATTTTATACCATGTTTGGAAGATGGAATGTCTTTTTATCAATATTTGAAATATTATGGCATTTTTTTTATTTATTTTAATATGTCAGTCTTATTATGCGTATTTGGTTCAAAGTAAGTGTGCTTTTATAATATTATTAACTGTCGATTGCATTATTTAAGTGCTATGTAAGGAACAATATTAGTTTTACAGTTGTATATTTTATATTATATACAACTTTTTATATTGTGTGTTTATGGGAGAGGAACATTTTAGTTAGATTGAAGCTACTTGTGCCTGTTCCTTTAAGGTAATTGGAGGGTGTGTTTTGTAATAGACTTTGCTTGCAATGGCTTTAAATGTAGCAGCACTTAAGTGTGAGTTGTTATTTTTCAAAGTCTGAAGAAGTTGGTGCAGGGCACCGATGAAAAGCAGTATCATGGTGCTTAATAAAACTGAAGTTGTTCGTTTATTGGCGTCTTGTTTGCTTATCCCTTTGGAATTTAAAAAGACCTGCTTCATTGAGTTTGGCAATCTGGCTGAGTTTATCTTTGATGAGTTTCACCTCTCTGACTGTGCTTATTGGAGGTGTTTAGTTCTGCTGCTTGGAATTAGGAACTGTGTTGGCTTAGTAGCAGCTTGTTGTTTTTGCCTTTGACTTCCAGAACAAGCATACGTGTGTTTGGGAGGCATTTAGTCCTGCTGTTTGGCATCAGGAGCCATGCTGGTTTAGTAGCAGTTTGTTTTTTCTTGCCTTTGATCTTCAGTTGTTCTTTGTGATGCCCAGCTCTACCCCAGACAGTCAGGACAATATGGAGCAGAGTGATCTTACTATGCTTATTAATTTGCTCACTCAGAAAGTTGATATGCTGTCTCAATGATTGGATGTGATGTCTGAAACTACGCAGCCATGCAGCGGGTCGAATTCTAAGGGTTTACAGCTCCCTAGTCCAGACCATTTTGGGTTGCAAGTACTGTTACCACATAATAGTGAAGCAGGTTCCAGGATGGGTGACCCAGGAGCCCCAGGCACTGGATCAAGCCAGGGGTCGGGAGGAGCCGACATCAGGTCATCTGATGGAACCTTGAATGGTGAAAGAGGAGTCGTATTACCATCTTATAATCCCCCAGAGGGGAGGGGGCAAAGCAATGTTCATTTCAACTTGAACCAATGGTTGAGTCGACCATTCCAGCTGTCTACTGACTATGGATCAGCCGGTCCAGTATCCAACACACCCGAAGGCAATGACCTTTCTTCTAAACTCAATGCTTTTGACCAGAAATTAGTTAAGTTAAGAAAATTGCAACTGGAAGTTTCTTATTTTGGGGAATGTTGGCGTGCGAAGATAGTACCCAAGGGGCTGCATTCTTGGCAGTATCCCACGGGTTTAGAGGAGGGATCTAAATTCCATGCGGGCCTCCTCACTATGTTTGATAGGCATGAATCTGAATTGATTGACCTTATTAGTACACACTACCAGGAAGCAATCTCATCCCTAACTAGAGAAATTGCAGACTTGGATGAGGTTATTAAGTCAGACAATAATTTTCCTAGATATAAATTTGACTATGAGAGGATTTACTCCAGTATTGATGAGTATATTTCCAAAATTACCTAAACCAAGATTAAAAAATGACATCGAGATATCAAGGCTTACAGAGAGGGGGTAGCTTACCCTAAACCTCCTAAATCGCAAGGCAACTTTAAGGGGTGAGAAGGCGGAGTTCCTGCCCCTTCGAATGGCCCTAATACTTCCATGAATCTTGGATCTTTGCCGAGTAGCTCAGTACCGGAGGAAGAGAATGGTGATAGGAGGGTTGGATATACCAACCCCGAGTGAAGACGTGAGCCAGCGACTCTGACTAGCCATTTGGGGAACCCTAGTTCTGGTTTGGATGGGGCAAATTTTCGGGATCCAGCCTCTTCTCCCCAACAAGCTTCAAACCAAAAGACCAGGTTCAGATACAGGACAAGGAGGAATCAAATGTGAGTGGAGTAGAGTGCCCCGGCCCTGAGCAGACCACATTTGAAGTAATTTCCAACTTGGGGATGGACTTCCATATTTATAATTTTTCTCATTTCAAGTTTACCCAGACATTAGTTGATTTCCTGGCTAAAGGAATTTCTTATGTTCCATCTAGAAGAGCCTGTGTGGCCAGATCCATTTTGGATCTTAAATTGTTTGTCAGGAAATTAAACTTATGTTTGTTGATGGGGGACCATGAGTACCAAAAGAATACTTTTCATGTACCTAGTACATACAGTCCACCTATCCACCCTATGTTGGGGGCATTTGAGCAAATGTGTGATTTGGATTTTTCACATTTGCTACAGTCTAGGTCTGTGATGCATTTTAATATTACCAAAGAAGAAAGGGTGGATTTTAATGAATTATGTGCCTCTTCAGCCAGAATTATGCAACCTGACAAGGGAGGCGGCATGGGTGCAATGGACATAGATGATTATAACAACAGAATGTCAGTAATTTTGTCTTCTGAAACTTACCAAGAGGTGTCCAAGAATGAGTTGAATGGAAATCTGGCAAGAGTTCGGTCTTATTATGAAGACATGTTTATTTATGAATCCATTGACCAGGAAATTTTCAACTTCATTTGCTGTGCATCGCCTCGAGTACCTGTCTTGTTCGGGAACCCAAAAGTCCACAAAAACATTAGAGACCCTCCCATGTGCCAGTTGGTGAGTGCTAGAGGGAGTGTAACATACGCAGCAGCCAAAGTTGTGGATCACATTCTAAAAAAATATGTGGCTAGTGAATCATATATTTCTAAAGATTCCTGGTCCTTTTTGGGGAAGGTGAAAAACATTTCATACAGTCTTGATTACTACTTTCTGATGGTAGATGTTGTTGACCTGTACTCATCCATTCCACATGATGTAGCGGTGGAATGGATTGAGTTGGAAATGACCACAAAGCAGGCACTAGCGAGTGAAACTTCAATGGTAAAAGACCTATTGGACATCATTTTAACATGTAACTACTTCTCCTTCAACGATAGATGGTTTCATCAGTTAGTTGGAGTCCCCATGGGCTCACCATGTGGGGCGAGTGTGGCCAACTTGGTCATGGCCCATTGGGAGAAGGAATTTGTGTTCACTAACTCTATCTTCCTAGAATGAGTATCCTTATATACCCATTTCTTGGACGACATTTGTATCATTCTCAAGGGTGACTCTTCGGTGGCCAATGACCTGGTGGAGATGTTCAACAACTCCACGGATTTCTTAAAGTTTACCTCTACTTTTGACACAGACAGAATAGCATACTTAGATGTGGAATTATTCAAGGACAGCAACCAGAACCAGTTTTTAGGCAAAATTCATCGCAAGCCCACTTTTTCCAATTCTTATTTGCACTTCGATAGTGAACATCCGGTCTTCCAGAAGAGATCAATAGTAAAAGGCCAATTTGTGAGGGTGGCCAGAATGGTCTCGAGAGATGGTGACTTTCAGGAAGAGTGCCGGTTCATATTGAATTTGTTTTTATGTAGGGGCTACCCTGAGGAGTTGGTTGTGGATTTGTGTCTAGAGGTTAGATCCAAAAGGGAAATGGGCTATTTTCAACCCATTTTGGTCACTCTGTCTTGGAGAATAGCTACCCCAGGAGTGACAGCCAACTTAGAGGTGTATACCATTGCAGTTTCATTACTAGCTTTAGCATGGATGCTAGAGCTATAGTGTCCATCATCCAGAAAAATTGGGGTTTGTTGCCAGTTGCCAACTGAACTAACAGGACCCAATAATTTAGGGTCGGCCCCGAAGATTACATTCAGGAGGGGTCTGAATATCAAGAACATGTCAGAAAGGAAAGGTGGCAACATGACTCCAAGAGCTGGCATGTATAAGTGCAATATGTGCAAACATTGTAGATATGTGAGGTTGGGCATATATTTCATGATTAGGGACACCAAGTACCTTATCAAAGGGAGATACAATTGTGCATCGACACACGTGGTGTATCTCGCTTCTTGTTCATCATGCCCAGCTTTTTATGTGGGCAAGACGGACATGAGATTGAATGAATGCATGTACGAACATTTATATGCCATGAAGAAGATTAAACTGGAGAATGCCCTAGCAAGTCATGTCTACAATCACCCTGGCCATGATTTTACATTTATGATCATTGACCAGTTGAACTATGTGAATTGGGGGGGGGGACAGAATCCATGAAATTAGAAATGAAGGAGCTTATGTGGCAGTTGAGACTTGAAGCCTACCATCACCCCAGCCTCAATAGTATGTTATTTATCAGCTGTGTCCTTAAGCTGAGGAGTTTGGAAAGATGATGCATGGGGGGTATAACATCGGGTGTGATTTGGACATAGTACCGGCTGAGCAATCTTGATATATATTTTATACCATGTTTGGAAGATGGAATGTCTTTTTATCAATATTTGAAATATTATGGCATGCCTTTTTTATTTATTTTAATGTGTCAGTCTTATTATGCGTATTTGGTTCAAAGTAAGTGTGCTTTCATAATATAATTAACTGTCGATTGCATTATTTAAGTGCTATGTAAGGAACAGTATATTGTGTGTTTATGGGAGAGGAACATTTTACTTAGATTGAAGCTACTTGTGCCTGTTCCTTTAAGGTAATTGGAGGGTGTGTTTTGTAATAGACTTTGCTTGCAATGGCTTTAAATGTAACAGCACTTAAGTGTGAGTTGTTATTTTTCAAAGTCTGAAGAAGTTGGTGCAGGGCGCCGACGAAAAGCAGTATCGTGGTGCTTAATAAAATTGAAGTCGTTCGTTTATTGGCGTCTTGTTTGCTTATCTCTTTGGAATTTAAAAAGACCTGCTTCAGTGAGTTTGGCTATCTGGCTGAGTTTATCTTTGATGAGTTTCACCTCTCTGACTGTGCTTATTGGAGGTATTTAGTTCTGCTGCTTGGAATTAGGAACTGTGTTGGCTTAGTAGCAACTTGTTGTTTTTGCCTTTGACTTCCAGAACAAGCATACGTGTGTTTGGGAGGCATTTAGTCCTGCTGTTAGGCATCAGGAGCTGTGCTGGTTTAGTAGCAGTTTGTTTTTTCTTGCCTTTGATCTTCAGATGCATCACAGCTGTACCAGATGTTTGTTAGGGGGGACATCCCACACGGCCATTTACTAGGGGATGCTGGCTATGCCCTGGAACCGTGGAGGATGACACCCATCAGAAATGCACACCCACCCACTGAAGATTTCCATAATGAGACACACGCACAAACTAGGATCATAATAGAGCATGTGTTTGGGCTGCTGAAGTCACAGTTCCAGTGCCTTGATATATCTAGTGGAGCTTTGTTGTACTCTTCAGCCACATGTGCACATATGTTCACAGAATGTGCCATGCTACACAATATGATCCTGTGTAAACAGCTGCAGCAGGATCAGCAAAGGAAGGGATACACAGCACCCCAACCAGTGCCTAGCTCACCACAGCCACACTCACAGGAGGACTCTGAGGAGGAGCCCCCTACCTGATGATGTCCCTGTAGGCAGATGTAGGCATGCCCAGTACACCCTGACATTAGCTAAGAGACAATACATAGCACATTCACTGACAACCTAGGGCCTTTGGGACTGACACCTCACATACATACATATAGTAAATGTATTGATGCCAGGCAACTCACATGATCTGTACCTATCCATGTATTGGTTGTATACTGCTTGCATCACACAGAGTCATCCCTGAACTACAAGTCTCTCAACTGCTGCATTTGCAAGGTAAGTCTCTAAGCGACACACTAATTGTAAGTATTACTATAATATGTCATATGTATGGATCTGCTGCTATTATGCAAGAAAATATAGTGGGATAATTGGACAAATGTAACATCCACATGGTACTACAGATACCCAGTCCAATAGTATGTGTTCCTTTAGTCACTGGGCCTCATGGTTGAAATATTCAGTACATCCCTCAAGGGAGATGTTAAACAGTGGGCTCACATGATATTTTGATTACTGTATATCCCAGCAGATAATGTGCCATTGTCCCCCACACCCCCACACCCCCACCCCCAGCACAGCACTATACTCATACAACTACTGTAATAGAAAATCAACTATGGTATATCAGTGGACCAGGCAATCTCAAGGCTGTAACTTAGATATCACTCACACATTGTATGTCTCACCTCACGCAGGCTAACAATGACATATTTATGCTGTTGATTGTGTGATGAATGACTCCTGTCTGTCTGGTGACCTGAGTGGCTCAGTGGACTAGGGAGTGTAGCATGGGTGATGGTGTTGATGATTCTAATCTGGAATTACTTACATCTTTTGCATGTTAGGTAGTACTATGTTGGTGTTTTCACAGACAGTCATACATCTTAGTGAAAGAAATCTGGACAAAGCTAGTAAGACTTGGGGGGGGAGGCCCAAACATAGGGACAGATTTCAAATAGTGTCCCTGTAAACCTAGACAGTCACTGGAAGTAAAGGTGTTGCATTATAACATATGTTCGCAAGAATATAACATCTGAAACACAAATGTTTGTCTATAAACAGTATAATATAGTGATGCCAATATTCAATAATACACCAGAAGACCACAAATGTATGAGGAATAGACCAAACATATGAGGCAAAACTCTGGACATTCTGTGGAAATTGGGACAGTATGGAGTACAGGTAGGTGTGGACTGGGGTCACCTTAATAGTACTGACAGTCCCACTGGGCATGCCATGCACTTAGTTAAAATGAGTTCAGTCCTGTTTACCCCTTCAGCAAAATTACCTGTTATGTATAAATGTCTATACATACAGATATACTTATACAAATCCATCTGTTACTATTTCTCTCTCACATGGATAGTATATCTATCGCTTTGTAGTGTCAAATAGATATGTATAGATATACATACCTATATATATTAAAATGATACATACCCCCAATATATCTATATAATGCATATACACACATGTTGCTACAGATATATGTACATCCATGTTATATACCAAAGTATGTATGTGGATGTCTATATTGTCTGACATACCCTAATAAAGGTGAGTAAATCTCCACTATCACACAGCCATAGTGTTGCTCAAAGGATCCAAGCTAAGGGTGCAACAGTACAAATTCCACATACCCACAGACCTCTGTGCCTGCTGGATGTCACCATATAGACAGACACAGGTGAGTAGCTGCTTTAATGTATAATGTTGTTAATGCATGTATGGACAAGGCAACCTGTCTCTGTCAACAGGTATGCCTTTGTAATTGCAAACAACCACATACGGCCATACTGGAAACTGCACACACATAGCTAGGATAATTACAGTTATCCCACTTATGGGATACTAGATGCAGATAGCAGTATAATGCAATATCAGACTGCAGGCCACAGATGCTGGTCAACACAGGCCTAGTTTGTGTAATGCACAACTACTGTGCCTGCAATGATACATACAACTGACTTAATATATTATGCGTGCGATAAGTACCATGATCTATAGTATATAAGACTAGATAGGTAGGAGATCTAATCTCAATCTAGTCCACTTGGTGCATGTGTATTTATCCATATGGCATAACCTTGGTACCCTAGACATATGTAGGGTTTTGCAGTGTTTTATTTGTAGTGGGTGATGTGGCTCCCCAAAAGACTGACCACAACAAGGCCTGCATATGCCATTAAGCATACTATGTCCTAGAATGACAGTACCAGCAGACATGAGGTGTGTTGCATGCACCACATACTATGATCTGTAGTATGTGCCATTACATAGGTAAGTCTGCACACCTACATACAGTCAACCTGCACTATGTGTGTGCCTTGGCGTGTCCTGTACACACTGATTGGAAGTGGTGCTAGCCTCAATGTAGCCATGTGTTTGTGTGAGCCTGTTAGAGCATTTTACAACATGTTATGGAACCCTGGGACATATAAATTGAACACAGAGAGTACTGTAGCCTTTGAATGTCATTGGTCAGAAAGATGTGGATGCATTAAGTGTTGTACAACCTATACAGACAGGTTTGGGATGTACATCCCAGACTGGCACTGGTATACTGAATGTGGAAGTGATCACAGCTATCATTGTGTGCAATGGCACCCTTGCCCTATCACTAAACAGGCATATCGTACAACTGTAACAGCCACACAGGTTCCAAGGTACACCAATACACATTGTAGAGAACATGTCCTATGGAGTCCATGTCAGGACTGTACATGAGTAGTCTGTCTCCCATGTATCCATGACAGGACTAACACATGTCACCTGTGCTACACACCAACAACATCAGTGTGGTATGCATAACACATGCTGGTGAGACAGGTATGTAAAACAAGCAGTACACCCTTCATGAAACAAGCCCTCCCATGCATGTCACGCACACATCTGCTGTGACACACATCATGTGCTGGTTACAAATTGGGATGCAGAACACAACCATCATAACTGTTGCCGGGCAACTATTGGTACTGGACACAGGATATATGTAGATGTGTCATTCAATCAAAACTCTGGTGGCACTTAAGGGTAGCAGACCTTCTCACAGATTAGGGATGGATAAGTATGCTGAATGCCAACATTGTCCTTGTTAGCCTGTTATACACATATGAACCTATGTGGCCATGCAGTTATAATGCTGCACCTTGCTGGTGACATATGTCCACTGTGCTGACATGCAGTCCTGTGCTGCTGTATTTCCACTGTGTATCCATAGATTACCCCAACAGACTCCTGTAACAGAAACATAAACAAGCCCATGACACACCTGTCATTGTGTAACTATACAGCCAATTCAACAACATACAACATAAGGACCACATAAGATACACAAAAGTATGTGGCATACATGTGACAAATGCCAGCATACAGTATCTCCCGTTAACCACTACAAGTGGCATGGTGAACCAACACTGCATTACACAAGTACATGTTAAGTAATATAGTAACCCTGTGCATCAGACTCATTGCATCATTTCCCTGCATTGAGATCAAGGATGACAGAGATGTGGCACAGGTATTATCACTTACACAGGTTGTTGTGTAGGGTGCAGGAGGCCTAGGCTGGCCCAAACCGTAGACAGCATGTGTGAGTTGGGGGGAGCATGTAAGATGGGCCTCAGAGAGGTACTGTGTGTGTCTGTAGGTGACCTGCATTTGACAGTGGTGTCTGAGTGTGTGCATGTACACAATCAAGCTCAGTGGTTGCCCTACACATGTGTATGTTGGACAGCTTTGGACCATACATGGTAGAGTTGACAGCATACCTCTCAACCTGGAAACATCAAACATCTAGACAAGGCCCATGAAAAATAAGTACAAATCTGCACGCTGATTAACATACAATTTGCATATATAATTAACCCCACCCACTCCAATGGAATTGTGGAATACCAACTTTCAAATGCATACTGAAGAACAGACAACCAAAATATGGCACCAGAGTCCCCCTGCAGCCATTTGAATGTCCCATTACCTGGCTATTTTGCTCCATTTACCATAAACACTAATGTGTGCATAATGTGTGCATACTGCTTTACTTCTACAATGATTATTTTGATTTTATTTTTAAATTTCATAGCACAATGCACAGAAACACCAATAAATATCTGCTAAACAAACCAACACTGTCTCACAATGAAAATATACTCGGCATTAAAACTTTTCTGCCCTTGAAACTCACATTCATTGAAACAACATGGAAACCCACACCACATCCAAAGAAAATGCATCTGGCCAGTGGTGAATAGAGATTACCTTTGGGCGGTTTTCAAATCATAGGCCCTTGGCTTGCACACAAAATAAGAAACATACATGCATTCTTTGATACACCTTCCTGACTTTATTAAATTATATTCCTTATATAATACAGCACGCTGGTTAGACTTAAGTTAGAGTGCATTTTAAAATGTATTATTTGAACATTTTTCCAGTAGGCAATGAAACAAAATGCATGAACCAATAATGACAAAACTGTCCAATTCAGAAAATTTCCATCATAAAAGTCTACTTCCACGCACACACACAATATACATACATACATACATACATGCACACACACACACACACACACACACACACACATATATATATATATATATATATATATATATATATATATATATATATATATATATATATATAATGACAGTAGTGTAAGCCATAGGCATCTTACACACCTTCTCACACTTATTGTCAATTTCAGTTTTTTTTGGGGGGGGACCAAAAGGCCAAAAACCAGGGACACATTTTAAACATTGCTTGTATAATTTTGGAAAGTTGCTAGAATAAAATGTTACCACCGTGTATTTCACTGCCAAGTCTTGAACCCAGTACCATGTGCACTACAGTCAGAGCAACATACAACTATGCCAAATCAGCAGGTCCCAGAAAGACAGGAAGACTGAAACTTAAATAACCATCATTTAGTGAATTCATTTCTTACTTCTCACCATAGCTCTCAACCTCTTAGCACAAAAAACATGGACAAAACCAATAACAGGGGAATACAGACTTCAGTTCTCACTTTTCACCATAGCTCTCAATGTCTTAGCACAAAAAACCTGGACAAAGCCAATAATGGGGGAATACAGCCACAAAATAAGGACAAATTTCAAATACTGATCTTATAAACTTAGAAAATTGCTAGAATAAAAAGGTTTTGTGTTACCATTTATTGTCTGAAGAATATGAAGTCTGAAATTCAAATGCCTGTCATTATTTAGTTAATTCAATGCTTCAGTGATTTGCCATAACAGTCCTGAAAACCACAGATTTAATGAGGAATAGAACAAAAATATGAGGCATAAATTCACAAGTGGTGGCGGCTAGAGACTTTAGGCTCTTTTCACCTGTACCCAAGGTACAGGGTTTGAGCCTGAGTACCTCTAGCCACCAGGTGTATTCAGTTGGGGGCATTTTTACACACACACACACACACACACACACACACACACACACACACACACACACACACACACACACACACACACACACACACTTCTTCAGCAAAGCAAATGAAAGTTAAGTGTCTTAACAATAACTTCAGTTAACAAAAAAGCAATATGACCAAATTCATCAAGAAGCAGTACCAGAAACAGTTATTTAGTGCGTGCTCGCAGCCAGCTGGAAATGTCCCCTAAATTCAGTGAGAAATAGGAGAAATAGTACCTGATCCTTAAGCCACTTCAGTTCAAGTTTCCTTCGGTAAAAGCAGACTCCATGTCCATGCTGAAGCAATACCTGAAACGGTTATTTAGCATGCTCGCAGCCAGACAGAAATGTGCCCTTAAGCTCTATTCTGACAGGCTGATGGAGCTGACATCATTGTGCACATGATGACATTAGCTCTGAAAGCACGAAAGAAAAATTAAAGAAAAAAAATCGGGAATGGAGGGGCTGAAATCGTGGCACCCCATTATTTGGACCCCAAAACTCAGTAAAAATCAAGTAATTTGGTGCAGTTGAGAAGTATGGTTGACAGTTCACCTTCTCTGCCACAGAACACGAGAACTGCCTCTGCCAAGAGATGCACTGGCACCTCCATGCCCAAGGTCAGAAGTGGTGCTAGTACCTGATGATGACTGCTGTCTGCTGGGACTGCTTCACCCATGGAACCTCCCAGGACCATGAGCCCATGGCCTACCATGTTGTGGTGTGGATAGCACACTCCCCTCTGTAGCGCTGGATGTACTGCCACTATGGGAGCGTGACTATGGGAGCGTGAGTGTGCATGGCCACGTGGACTCTCAGCAGATGGTGTTGCTGACCTATGTCCATGGATCCAACCTCATGTTCCACTGTCTCAGCCCCTGTCTGTCCACTGCATCAATGAATTGATCAAGGGTGTCCTTAATGTGGTGGAGGCTGTCACGCATGTCAGACTGTGGCATCCGTAACCCTGAGCATACACTTGGTGTTCCATTCAGAACATGCCTGTGCTTCCATGATGGCCCAAAACATGTGCTGGATGACCCATGATGTGACACCTGCAACAGGTAGTGGATGGACAGCACGCCTCCTACAAGCACGCCTGTCAATCTGCCTGTGTGGGACCTCACCAGCTGTCTGGCTATGGCCAGTGTCTACCCTCACTTTAGCCATAGTTGCCACACTTTCCTGTTCAATGTCTCTGACTGTCCAATATCTGTGGCCTCTGGGGATGAGGTATGTGTGGGCATACAAACTGTATGTGGTGACAATTGCAGCAGAAGAGTGATGTCTACCTTTGGGACAAATTCATTCCCTGACACGCCCACCTGTGCCTCACTATGGCCACCATCATCATCAGTGTCTGAGGAGACACTGACATCAGGTTGTGTAGGGGAGAGACTCCAAACCCCATGGTCACCTTGCAATAAGAATGAAATAAGCAGTACATTAATACCTGTACTACTGTGTACGAAAAGCATCCAAGACTCATAACAACAAGGACCCACAACTGGATTAGCAGTCAAACAACTTCCTTCTCCACCTTCGTCAGCAAAGCACTAACCCAGAACGCAATTCAAATTCAACTCAGGACCTTTATAAACATCACTTGCAGTAAATCAAGTGAAACATGACCAGTAATATTTGCCTTTAACTTACTCAGTATGACACTATAATTGCAAAACAGCACATAAAACCCAGTACAACTCTCTTCACAATTATGTGGCAATACACATTTCACTGTCTAATGTATTTGCCTTCAACCTGTTGTATTTTACAAGGCATTTTAGATTCCTTGCCTCATGTAAACCAGGAGCCTTATCTGCTCTTACCTGTAACTGCCAAAGTGTATCTGTTTGTTGCACTGCACACTTGTGACTATCCCTTCTTGAAACCTTGCGTACCTCTTCCAGACTGGCACTTAATAACATCCTATGCTGTTTACACACATAAGTACATATACATAGGGTATTATTTTGGCCCCTAACCATACTAGACTGTAATTGTTCCTTAACAAAACAAGTGTCATACTTATTGGGGGGCCGGACCATGGCCTTGGACAACACCTGATGGACATATGAAAAGTTGATGGTGGGGTAATGTCAGTACCACTGAACGTTGCAGCACAACAAGGTAATTCAGCCATATATCTCACATTTGCAGTAGCTACTGTGTTACTTGTTTTATTGGTCTCAATCTGCATATGAGTGTATACGTGAGATTACACCCCCAAGGAACAAAATCCAGACCCGCACATAAAAGTATCTACAACCTGACACACTGACTGCTACAGATGTACAGTGCTAATCACAGTAAGCTTACCTGCACGCTCCTCAGCTGTGGAAACTGTGGCATCCTCATTCATGATGTATGGTGTGATGGATACCAGGGAGCTGTTGCATGTGTCTAGGTATGCCAGGAATTCCTCTTTGGCTGAGAGTTGTTGTTGTTCTGCTGCAGGCCCTCCACTAGTAACAACATGATCCCTGGCTATATCCACTGCTTGTCAATATGCAGCATTAATCATATTGGTTGCCTGGTGTCAGACCTGCTCATATGTCCTGCCCCACTGGTCCTTGGCATTAATGTCACAGACAAGGTCTGACCACAGTGCAGCCCACTGTTCCCTATTACATCTCGCCCTGGATAGCAGCATGTCATGATGCTGCCTTATTCCTTGGAAGATTATCTCATTCTCTGCATCTGAGAAGGGAGGGAGCAGTCTGTGGTACATAATTCCTGAAAGACAACACAAGGGGAACACATTACAGGATCAGATAAATGGATGTCCACTATATACAGCTACAGCAAGGGCAAACTGGCTGTTACTATCCACTGCTTGCTCATACATGTCATACCCCACAGTGTGACAACATACGTGTGTGAATCTGACCAAGATAGTATCAATAGTGAGGCATTTCCTTGTGTGCCATGAGAACTTCTAAAGTGTGACCATACACCCAACACTCCAGGCTATGATGGAGTGTCCACTAAGGCCAACCACCCAATAATATGTCATAAGACCAGTGCCAGACAAATAGCAGTGTGCTATTGCAATCACTGTGAAGGGACAGTCCAACAGCAGCAGTGTGTCACAATGACAAAAGACAATGCAACCTTGGAGTATTGTACGTCCCCTGTAGGTATAAGTCAGCAGCGTATCACTGACATGTCATTACCACAGTTCTTTGACTGGCTTACTGCTGTAATCCCTATTCCCCATACCTCTATCCTCCCATCTGAATCCTGTTATACACAAAAAACATTTACATACCTGCTAGAGTGCAGTACTCTTCTGTTGAACTGTGTGTCTGGTAAAGTTTCACAAAGGCATGCTCTCTGTGAGTAATGTCTCATACAGAATGGTTCCTCATAGGCAGCTGCTTGCCTTTTATACATGCTCCCCATCAGCAGGTGATTATGTCTAAACCAATCTGTGGTTCTGAAATGCTAATTGCAGCCAAAGCAGTTGAATTGCCAATGACCTGCAACCACTGTGCAATATATAAGGCTTTCATATAGACCTGGGCCCCTTTATTAGACTTTTATTAGCAGTTGAGATGGACACTACAGGGGTGAGGAGAGTACATCATCACAGAGGGTAGTTCTGTAGCAGAAACATTTACAAAGAGCTGTGTGTACCACAGGCTGCATCTGCTGCTGCAGGTAGTAGACATGGGCAAAGAGTGTGAACACTTTGGAGGACAACAAGCTGTAGGTGTACCTGTGTCAGCTGTGTCAGCCTTGTTGTAGAGGCAGTGCCAGGGTGAGTGTACCCTTTACAATCCAATTAAGGCATGTGTTTAAGGTACATATGTTAGGAAACTGTGTCAATAGCAGAATACTAGACAACATATAGTACTGCTATATGGATATGTGAAGTGTGTCCCTACCTGCAGGCCTATGACTTCATGCACTGAAAGGTGTTTATTTAATTTGGAATGCTTTGTGTGGATAAAGAGTATATTAGTGATCCATTAATTGCTGTCTTCACAATAATGTAATTTAAAATGCAGCACAACACTGGATTTGAGCCCACAACTATGTGTGGCAAAATGTACTGTATGCAAGTCATTTAACAGACTGAGCTACTGAGTCACTGCTACAGCAGGTGTATTTGGAAGATCTATGTGCACACATACAGGCTGTAGCAATCATTTTCTACATCCATCAGTATGTGCATGGCTTTATATGGATGGATGTCTGCACCAGAGTCCCAGCTGAACAGGTATTTTGCCATGAATGCCTTAGCAAGTGAGTTTCTACATATTGCTGATAAAAAGGCACATTTACATCCTATCACAGGCCTCGCTTGCATCCATTATTATGTCTTTTGCTGTCTAGTGGTGTATTATTCCACCAGAGTCCAAGATACACTCCCATTTTTCCCATTAGCTTTTAATTCTAGTTTGCGTGGTGCAGTGCTGCGTGCAGCTCCACTGAGATATGCCTAATGACTGTAAATGGTAAGCACTAAGTTTTGATGAAAAGACCTGTTTTACTCCAGATTTGCGTGGTGTGGCGGGTTAATGCAGTGTGCTGTAGGTGTGATGTACTCGAGTTCAAACATGGCAGAGGTGTTTATTTTGTAGATGTCTGACAATGTTATAAACACATTTAATCATTAAAGCTCTATTTAGCTGAGCTAAGCAAAGGTGTGATGCTTGGTGGGCTGTGCAGATCTGCGCTAAAAAAATATAAAGAAAAGAAAGACTGGTGATAGGAAAATGGTGAAATGGGGGCATGCAGGGGGAAAACATAGTGAAAGGCAGGTAGAGATGTGCGGGAAGGGTGTAGGAAAGAACCATAGCTATCCATTTCTAGTACAGCAACAGCTGTGCACTTTGACAGATTTGTACGTGTTTATACTTTCCACCACAGAGAAAGTGTTGAGGACAACATAACTGCATTTTCAAGCTAATTGGACCAGATTACTTGGTCCAGTGGACATGTATAAAATGGAGAGCAATGTATGGGATGATATTTTTTTGGGATAGATGCACATTTTTTTTTAAGGTGAGAGTGGAATTTTGGGGAAAGCACATAGGTACATGTGGGGGAGGTAAGTTTGGTAGGAGAGGATGCAATTGCAAACAAACAAGACAGCAGACAGGGATGGTGTATGACATGAGGGGGGTGAACATCTTGGATGGGGACGGTGTTGTGGAATCTGAGTTCCATTTGCCTCTAGATGGCAGCAGCATGACTCATGTCCTCAATCATGGGACTGTCGGCACTGTTCCTTCACTGTCCCAAGGGTGGTTGTGCTGGAGGCTGGGCACCAGGATGAAGCTGCCCCACCCGGTTGGCCAACATGCCCTCAATCTGGCACAGGCAGCATTCATAGCTACGATGAACAATGCTGTGCGCCATGGCTGGCAGTTGAGCCTGGTTGACAATGACCCCCCCACTGCTCCCAGGGGGGGGGCAAGCCCTGTCCCCTGGCATGGTTCTACCTGATGCCGCAGGTAGTGTAGGGGCAACAGAAGGAGCACAACTGGTCTGGGTGCCAGACCTGTTGGGACCTAGTGCCACGGCCATTTGAGACAAGGTAGGCGGATCAGCTGGAACCGGCCTTCCTTGACATGCTGTGTTAATTGAGGTATAGCAATAACTATATGTTAGTTATGAACAAATCATTGTTAGTAATAACAACATGGCACAACACTGGAAATAACCCAAGTATGTATTACTGCATATTATGTATAACAGAACAGTCAGTATGTTAACAGCATGTCAGTAACAGTTATAGCATAAGGCCAACAAAATGGGTAATTTAACAAGATATGTTAATATGCAACCATAATAATACATAACAATAATAAAACAAATGTCCCAAAACACAGTTAATGTAACAACATATGTTAATAGTAAACCATAACTGATGAATAACAATAATAAATAAATGAAGATAAGGGGAGAGAGAAAAAACAGCCCATTAGTGACATTGCAGGTTATATCCCTGACAACAGAACTGCTATCTACTCTACAGGTCTGTGTTTTCTTTATGTTTACAGTGACTACAAGTCTCCTATAGCTGATGTAGCACAAACATACCTCTCAAGCTATTTGCATGGGACACTATGGGCCAAGCAGTAACAACTGCAGGTACAAAACTACACAGAACACTTGCACATCAGGTGGACCTATTTAAATACCAAGGCATTCTGTGCACTGAGTTGGTAATACTTTGCAGTCCGGTAATCAATTCCATGGTAATCTTGTGAGAGACGGATTGCATAATATTAATTATAGTATGTGAAATTGTGACACTTGAGAGCTATGTATGTGTACAGTACAGACACTAACTAGCTGTCATGCCTTGGTTGGCAGGCATGGAAATAGAACCCAATAGCTGGGACATCTGCATAGAATATATTGACTCCAGCAATGTTGAACAGACACTTCAGGAGTACAGCCATACCAGTAAGACACAGCTTTATTTCTGACTAAACATTGCTGATGAACACATTCTTGCTATTGATTTTAACAGTCTGTGACATCTAAACACACAATTATGCACTCATAATAAGGGCTACCTCGCCCATTTACCTATAGGTCCTGTGCGGAAAGAAATTGTGAGCATTACGTGACTGCTACTGTAATATTTCCTGCTACATACCACTGAATTCAAACCCTGGACAGTGTGCTGCAAAATGTACTATTTAGACAGCATTTAACAGACTGAGCTACTGAGTCGCTGCTGATTACTGAATGACTGATATTTGCCTAGAACTCACCTGGAACCATACTATGACTTGGTAGTACAGCAGAACAAACATGCATGGAATACAAGCAGAACGCAGATAGTATGTAAACTTTATTTCAGTATCAACAATGCATATGTACACATTTTATTGTTAGTGGTTTGAAATATCTATGAAGTCAACAAACAATATTGGCTCATAGAGTGGGCTAACTCACCCATATACCTTTATTACCTGAAGTCTGTGGATGACAAAGCATTATGTGACCAATATTGGCCTAGAGACAACCTTGAGCAGTACTATGAGTTAAGCAAAACATTTTGCAGCCATTAGATTTGCATTCTACAGCTATTATAGTGTTATACTTGACTGCAGCAACTTTACCTTACAGACTCAATGCATATAGCTCTCAGAGTAGAGCACACCCTTTTCCTTGCTGTTATTGGTAGTGTTTCTTGTTTTTACTGAACCACAATTGTTATTATTTATTTATTGCACTACAGCTCTAATTCCACATTTATTGCACTACAGCTCTAATTCCACATTTATTGCACTACAGACTTTATTGTATATACTTTATTGCAGTTAATGCTTTACTCTTTCTTGCTTATTGCACTACAGTTGGCATAATACATCCATATTCATTCAACATGCCCATGGCACAACCTGGCCAGGCTCTGGGATGAGACTCAACATTGCGAGCTGTCTCAGCTGTAGCTATTGTGAGAGAAGCACACCATTATGCACATCAGTTCTGCAGACATTCAGATTAAATATTGGTAAAACAGAGGTAAAATTACTTACATACTTGTGGGGCATTCCTTGCCCTCACTTCTTGGACCCAGGAGTCCAAGATTCCCTTCTTTTGCCTTTTCAGGTCATCATGGTGGTGACAACACTGCTCATCTGTGTGGGGATACCAGTAACACTGGTGAGTTCTCTGGCCAGCTGGTCCCAAGCCTCCATCTTACACTCTGAGCCCTGGAAACAACCCTACAGCAACCTATCATCATGGTTTTTGACAAGGAGCCCAACCATGACTCTGGACCCCTGAATGTCCCACCTCTGCACCTGAAAGCACACACCTTCTCCAACACCACGAGCCATATAGACAGATGATTGAACTCCAATGGATTCTGCAGAATTCCCTCCTAGTGCGCTTTATATAGGTTGTTTTTCCGCCATTACACATCATTGAGCAATATTCAAAAAAGCACTGCATTGCTTAGCAGCATGCAAACTAGCCAAGCAGAGCTGAGCAGTGCATAAACATGCACAATCATGGTTTTAGTGAAGCTGAGCACCATGCAAACACTGGCAGTCATTACCATGTTTATGTTGTGCTTAGCAGGTTATTAGCACAGTTGAGCAGAGCACAGTGGAACCATATATTAAAATTGTGTTCATAAAGTGTACAACAAAAATACATATATGTTTTCCCTCCCATGTATTCGAACCCTGGACCTAATACACATAAAAATGTAACTCTACCCATTTAGCTATGTGAATATTAAGAAAACTGGTACACTTTCACATATACCACTGAGCTACCTGTAAGCAGTGCTGCTCACTGCACTGTGCCATGCAAACATACTTAAACATGCTTAAACACACCTACAAATAATTAATTACATAGTGTTTCTATTTTGACGTGTTTGGCAGGTGTCAGCTGTCTATATGTGAGCACAGCTTGGCATTGCTGTACTCCACGCTGCACTGCACAGACATGCACTAAAAGAAAAAAATGATTAAAAATAAACAGGTGACACACAACACATCATTGAAATGACATATTATACATTGGACACACTTCACAACATTACTACAGTGGTGGGGACCACTGGGGGAGCCTCATGCTCATCTGCAGCCACGGTTAGCTGCTACACCTCTCCCTACATTAATTCAATATTCATGTTCCTCGGCCCTCCCTTGCTAATATGCATGGCACCCTGCCAAGGGGGGACTGTGGCCGTGTACATGGATACATTCTGTGTAGGCTCTACACTGTGCCTACATGGATTTTATTAAATCCTGGGGGAAAATCTAATCACTGAGGTTTATTATAGTTTATTTCTAAGGTATTACACCTCTGAATAATAAAGTTTTTTGTTCTCCAGAGTATGTTTAGTCAACATTTGATGCCTACATTTTTGCAGCATTTGCTGAAAACCTAGGAAAGGTTGAGTGAACATTTGTAAACCTAGGCAAATGTTTCAAAGCTCTATGCTTAGGGAGAGTGAGGTGGAGCATTGAAGGTTTACCTGCTCATGCATAATTGCTTGTAATTTGGTAGGAGGGGATCTGAGTGGGTTCTACAGTACAAAAAGACAGGCGGAAGTGTGTTGACTTGGCCAAGGCCTTTGACACAATTCCCCACTCGAACATCATTGAAAACCTAACATAGCTTGGCATAAATCCCTATCTCATCAGGTGGGTGGCCAACTGGCTCACTGACAGGACCCTCAAAGTCAAAATAGGCACCTCCACCTCCGATAGCAGACTTGTCACTAGAGGAGCTCCCCAGGGATATGTCCTGGGATCCCCTACTGTTTGGCATATATTTCTCAGAGGTCCAGGCAAAGGCAAAAGGCCTGTGGCTGACCAAGTTTGTAGACAACTGTAAGTTGGGTGCTGTCATTGACTCCTCAAATGATGTTAACATACTGCAAGAGGGTCTCGCAGCAAGTAATGACTGGTGCCAAAGTCATGACCTCAAGCTAAATAAAAAAATGTATCATCATGCCATTTGGCAAAAACATGATCCCTATTGATTACCACATCAAAGGCAACCCCCTAAGCACACAGCCTATGGTGAGAGACCTGGTCATTCACATTGATAACCTCACATTTGACTATCATGTAGTGGCAGTGGTCAGAAAAGCCTTTTACTTGCTTCAACTCATAAGTAAAGGGATTGCTTCCAGAAAAAAGGAGGTTATTACCTCTCTATACTCCTCCTTCATTAGACCAATAATTGAGTATAACACCCCTTTTGGGATGTACCTCTCCAAACATCTGCACCAACTGGAAAGGCTGCTGAAATACCTCACAAAGAGAATACATGGCCTTCAATACCTGTCCAATGCAGATAAGCTCAAATCCCTATCACTCTACTTGGTATCATATATATTGCTCAGGGGTGATCTGTGTCTCACCTACAAGGCAATCTCAGACCCTGCCCTACTAGAGACGCTTCATATCCATAAGTCTAACTCCTCACACACTACCCGCTCAAAAGGCCTGAATCTAATATGGAACATCAACAAAACCTGCTGGAGAGACAGGTTTGTCTCCCAGAGGCTGCCCCGTCTCTGGAATAGACTTCCCATACATGTCAAACAGAGCACCTCGCTGACCCTCTTCAAGCGTAACCTTGATGAGTGGATGGGAAACCAGAAATTTGTTCCAGGGGTTCCACCTGTGTCCCTCATTGACAGAGGTGACAGGTGCTGACTGAGGTTTCTTTTTGTGGATAAACTCTTGGCTAGGCTTGGAAGGGCCCCAGGGCCATTAGCCTAGTAACCTCCTATGATCCTGTGTTCAGGCAATTTTCCTTGGATTGAAGTAGTGCAATTATGGAAGGGAAATAAGGAAGTCCATATGGCTAAATGAAAAAAATTATGTTTCAGCCTTGTTTTTTGGCTAAAAAGGAATTCTGCTTTGGTCTACACTTTGTGAGTGAATAGATTACCAGTCTATCTGCCATCATTGTTTTAAAAGTACCAGCATCCATGAAGTCATAAAGTGATACCCTTTGTGTTTCCTGACTAACATCTGATTTTCAATATGTAAGCAGATATTTTAGTTGTTTGTATTGAGTATTTGTCTTAGAGTTGTGCTAATCATTGCCTGCCAACCATCAGCCCTGCAGCTACCCTAGAAAGTAGAAGAGAACTCATCATCCAGACAATTATCTGGATTTTCTGCTTGCACTAGCTTCCATTACTTTAGTAACAACATGGACAAGTGGAACCTACAGTTTCAGGCTTTATTGACCCATGTGCAATACAAGGAGAAGACATCTTTTTTTTGCAGAGCAGTAAGCCCTCTGCTCCCCCTATACCATCTGCTTATTATATACACCAATTCTGAGATCACACTACACTGCGGAAAGGGGCAAATTTACTATACCCCATTGTAAAGACATTTAATTTGGGAAAAGCCGGACTAGTTTGATCAGCTGATTTATTTTTTTTTTGTCTGCTGTACTGCCTTTTCTATACTTTGATGAAACATATTAAAATATGAGTAAAACTCTTTATGTGAACTGTATAACTCTTCTGAATTGTATAACTCTTGTGAATACTACAATATTTCTGTAATTGCGCACTCTTTCAATTTACTGTGGAGCTTTTCTCCCCAGACCTCCACTGAAAACGGGCTCATTATGGCCCAGTGGACTACCCCAGTTAAGAAACTGCAAATAAATAAATAAATAAAAAACTCCCCCTCAGTATAAGATTGGTAATCCCAGCTGGTATATGCAAGCTTTGTTAGGTGTCAGATGTGTAGCAGACCAGACTGCCTTTGTCACCCCATAATTCATGAGCTGGCACTGACTGCTCAATACCCCCTTCCCCAGCCATTTCCTCCTGAGCCAGGTCACAATCCAGCAAAAAGGTCACTTGCATCACAGATCTGACTTTTTCCTCCATAGCACAAAGCCAGCTTCAACCCTGTATGAATCTGTGATTGTGAATTATTGAAATAAAATCATCTATAAATCAGTGGATGAAGTTGCTGAACTTTGTGAATAAATCTAAATGGATTACTGATGCTGGCAGAAAATGAAAACATTTTAAGATATTCATTGCTACATACTTTAATTTACCTTATGTCCAAAAAGTATATGAATAATTAAGTAATTAAAATTATTTGATAAATAAAATGCTATCAAACAATCCAAAGTAAAATAAAACAACCAAGCAAAGTAATAAAATAAAACAGTTTCATGAGATTCACTGAATGACCATATCTATCTTATGTTACCTGTGGCATTCTCTGGAGTCCCAGTAATCTAGCGATAACAATTGAATTTTCAGGGAACCATTCTGCAATCATAGCAGCTGTAGGAGTTGCAGTATGGCAGTTATAATTAGGAATGTATTTTTTCCTCCCAGATAGAAACCATAGTGTACTTTCTAGAGTATTAAAAGTATTACTGCAAGAGTTATAAATCTCAAATCCCAGGGTGATATTTGGAAGGATCAGTGGATTTCTGTTTGTATTCTCAATTATGAAAAGCATTGCAAGGGCCATTCTGTAGGTATATATATCAAAACTGAAAAACAAAGACAAAATATTGATAGAAATCCGTGCAAACCATAATACTAGAAAAAAAGTACATTGAATCATTTTAAGTACATGAATTTAGATAGAGTTTGTGTGTGTGTGTGTGTGTGTGTGTGTGTGTGTGTGTGTGTGTGTGTGTGTGTGTGTGTGTATTTTATTTTTTAATGACTGAAAACAAAAGCAGTTTAATAATGTGCAGCTTGTTGAGCAGTTAGATATGTTGCAGAATGCAAGTAAGAGGCAGGATATCCTAAAATACACAGTTCTAGAATAAAAAAACACAACATTCCTACTTGATACCCTAATGAGTATATAGTAGACTGTTATCATTTCTTAAAATTATAGATATACTAAATGATAAGTCATTGTACAGAGAGTGAATCTGCAGAGCAACTACCTTTCATTGATGATTTTTTGTGTGCTGGTAAGAAGTATTAATGTAGGGAGGTATTCATAGTCCTGCAATTCACACGTTCGTAGCAAACAGTCATGCTAGCAGAAAAAGTAAAAATGCAAAGTAGATTAAGTGTAATTCTGCATTTTATAACACATACACAGATGGGGAGGAAACATGTCAATAAATGACTATGAATTGCAAACAGGCCAGAAGGGGAGATATTGGCATAAGAAGTTCTACATCACTTCTCATTAGAATCTCATTAATCCTTCATCTACATATGTTTTTTGAGGCTACAGTGTGGGAGTCCAAATAGCCTCTATGAATAGCGCCTTGAGTGCTCTAACACACAAAGTGAGGATTCCCTTTACAAGTATACATAATGACTATTAATAACATCCATAGAGTATTGAATTTTAAAGCATTGGGAGACTTGGCAAAAAAAGTGACAGGCAAGGCTTGAATTCCATATTACAAGCTTGGTTTAGAGAGTGACACATTCCATACATTAAAATGATAACCTGTGGTGCGGTAGTGTTGTTGCCAAACATTAAGACATTGTCCTGTTCGATTCTCAGATAAAGCGTCTTCTGTGTGGAGACATGCGTGAATGGGCGTACCTTCGTTGAAGGTTGTACGTCAGGGCTGGCAACTCGATATGTAAAAATCTACTGCCAATCATTAGCGGACCGGAGTTCCGCTGTGGCGACCCCTAACCGGGAAAAAGCCGAAAGATACAACAACAACTGGATGCTCTCTATTCACAAGAGAACTAAGAAAAATAATAAATGTAGGCACAAAGTTTGACACTTTTTTATTACTGTTGCAGGCATCAAAGTCCTAAATTCAGCTTTCCAGGCTACTCATTTCAATACTGTTCCAGAATCCAGAATATTACACTAGTTTTATGAGTGGAACAAAATGAACCAATAAAATGTTTTTGTGTAGAAATCAGTATTGCAGACTCAGATCCTATCCATGCAAAGAGCTACAGGCAGTCCTGCTTTTGAAGACCAGTGCAGGCTCTGTGTTTCAAAAAACACAATAGCAAGAAGTCATGTTAGATCCCTATGAGCATTCATAGTGGTTGTCATCAGCCGTTGCATTAGTTCTGGATAACTATTAGATCTAGAGTTCACAGTTTTAAAGATTATTTTTTAAATGTGACTTTTACCCTTTTTTTCATTGAGAAAATAGCAAAAACGTGATACTTTACATCTTATCTGTCTTGTACTTCCAATGTGTCATGTTTTACTCATGTATTCAGAAATGTAAAATTCAGTTCATTATTAGTAGTAGTATAAAACTGGAAAAGATGGTTTTAACTGCATTCTGAAATATTTTCTATTCACAGTACTATAGCCTTTTATACAAGCAATCATTCAAACATTTTAAATAAAATATTTCATGTAAGACCTTTGAATAACTCATGATAGTTTGGAATTTTGAATGCTACAAACCCTGGGATCCAGAAATGTTGCTTCCAGTAGTAAGGCCTTTTTTACCATTGGTAGAAGTTGTTTCCAATTTAGAAACAGCCCTACCACAGTGCCTACCATAAAGTGCAGAAGCACCATGGTGGGCTGTCTCTCTAGTAAGCTGTAAATGTAAATGAGTCATTCTGGGGGACAAGCATATGATAATTAGTCATGTGCTCTCCCCAGAAATGGCTCCCCTAAGTACTTTGTGAAGAACTACTAAGTTGCATAAATCACTAGACTCAACTGTGTTAATTAACTTGGCCAAAAGCTATCATTCACTTATTATTTTCAGTCAGAGAAATCTTGTTAGTAAGTTCCAGGGATTTTAGCAGTCAAGTAGTGTGTGTGTGTGTGTGTGTGTGTGTTTGTGCGTGTCTGTGTGTATACAGTGATATGAATAGTGTCAGATGAATGTAAGGAAGGTGTGTGTGTGTGTGTGTGTGTGTGTGTGTGTGTGTGTGTGTGTGTGTGTGTGTGTGTGTGTGTGTGTGTGTGTGTGTGTGTATACGTGTACGCGTGTCTATGTGTGTAGTTGAGTGAGTGTATACAGTGATATGAGTTGTGTCAGATGAATGTAAGGTGTGTGTGTGTGTGTGTGTGTGTGTGTGTGTGTGTGTGTGTATGTATGTGTATGTGTGTGTATGTGTGTAGTTGTGAGTGTGAGTGTATACAGTGATACGAGTTGTAAGGTGAGTGTGTGTGTGTGTGTGTGTGTGTGTGTGTGTGTGTGTGTGTGTGTGTGTGTGTGTGTGTGTGTGTGTGTACATCTACCTGGGTGGTTGCTTTAGGGGGTTAG